>NC_092145.1:48097966-48399330 GCF_043159975.1 Macaca nemestrina | reverse complement strand
CTTGCAGGATACTGTAAGTAGTTTGGATTTTATTCTAAGTGTCCATGAGAAGTCATTTAAGGGCTTCAAGCAGGGGATCACGTGATCTAATTTATTACTTTTAAAAAAATCACTGTCTATAGACAACTGTAGGAACAAGAGTAGAAGGACTCCAGCTAGGAGTTATAACAACCCATGGGAGATCATGGCAGTTTGGACTAAGGTAGCTATAGTAAAAGTGAGGAGAGTCAAGACACACTTTGGAGGTAGAACTGACAGACTTGTTGACAGGCTGGATGTAGGGAGTAAGAGAAGAGGAAAATTAGGGATAACTTCCAGGTTTCTAGCTTAAGCAACTGGATGGGTGGAGGTACCATTTTCTAAGATGAGGAAAACTGGGAGAAAGAGAACAGCCCCAGGGTGTATCACTGCTTATTTTTAATGAGGCAATGTTAAGTGTTCATGTCAAGTAGGCAGCTGAATATTTGAGAATCTAAAGCTTTCTAATAGGGAAGACAGGACACGGATGTTTGTGATACAAGCCTTGAAAAGTTAAATGTTCACAGAGAAATTTTTTGTCTAGCTGGGTTAATCAGAGAAGTTTGCAGGAAAAAGTTGGCATTTGAGCCAAAGGAAAGATGATGAGGGAAAGCATTCCAGGTAAAGGGAATGAAATTGCAAAGGTGGAGACGGGAGAAATCTTAAAGCATGCTCAGAAATTGGAAAATTGCTCAGTTTAGACGGAATGTGGCTTGTATCTGGAATGTTACTAGATGACTCTAGAAAGGGTGACTGAAGCCAGATCACAAAGGGCTTTGAGCACCATCCTAGGTAATTTGTACTATACAAGGTGGGCAATTGGGAACGCACTAGCAAGTCTTTGAGCAGAGGCATGACCTGACAAAGTTGTTAAAAAACAAAATTTGGTGACACTGAGTAGGGTGGATTGAGGAAGAAGAACAGGAGGCAAGGGAGGCCATCTAAGAATTTATTTAGATAATCAAGGCATGAGGTAATGTTATTTAGGTAATAACCTAAATGTTGATCATGGCAATGGAAAGTTAAATGCAAATGTGGGAGACATTTTAAAGGGGAATTATGATTATGTTAACCTAACAGGAAATCCAGGAGGAGGCACCTGCTTTTTTCTTCTCAGTATCTTTTGCCTCCACACTAGATCATAACCTCTGGTAAGGCTGGGAGTTATTTTTCAATCTTTCCACAGTGGGATTTAACACTATCAACGAGATCTCATGCTAGTATGGCTTCGTAGTAAATAGGAAACAAAGAGGTAGCTTTGGTATTGAAGTGAATGGACTCACACAGATAGTGGTACTGGAAAAAGCAGTGTGGGGTCAGGACCACAAACCAAGGAATGGGCTGAGAGTAAGCACTAGGAAAGAAGAGTTCAAATTTCCTACCTTCTTCCCTTTAAAGCCTCATTGCCTGCCCTCCTTCCTACTCCGTCCCTTCATTCAGCCAACAAACACTCACATAGGCAGAACCTTCAACGCTCTGAATTTTTTCCTCCAGCAGACTCCCATTCATCTGTGTGAAATCCCACCCGCTCACAGCCCCCATCTGATGAATAAGTCTCACTGAGAGAATGTCAGAATGTGCTACTCTTCCCTCAGTACTATTTACATTTAGACAACTGTGGCCTTGACTATCATAATCCAAATGTCTAACATGAAAATTAATCACATGGCAAGCAAGAGCTGGGGTGAGGTGGAAGGTAACGGGGCAGGGGATATCTTTCAGTACTCATTCTAATGATGAAGCCTGGATCTGGCCTCCCCTCATTCCCTGCAGTCTCACTGGGATATCTACTATGAACCCCCTTTCAAAGGAGGTAAAATTAATTTGGAAAAGTGTTCTGAAGTAACTCTGTGGGAGAGAAACAGAATGAATATCCAAAACATTTCCTCTGGACTAGCTAATCCTTTTGCCACTGCTTGATCTCACCTTCCTTTGATTGTTTCTCCTCTACTTCCTACTTTTTACTGTTGGTATATTTTTATGTGTTCATTGTTCAATGTCTTTTGAAAAGTATCCTGAACTCTTTGGAGAGTATGTGCTATGTAAACACAATAAAGAAATGAATACAATGTCTCCTTTTACAAGATAATAAGTTTTACTATTTCTGATAGTATGAGGTTTACCCCTCACTCAGCACTAGCCTGAAGAGTGAGTAGGTGTATTCTGGGGGACATCAGATAGATTCCACTCTAAAATACTTCCCTAACTACCCGAAATCCTCCCATTAATTTGATGATAAATATATTTTTTAATTTGAGCCTTATAGGTTTTTCAAGAATCCCTTATTAAAATGCAAATACCAAAGCAGGTGAACAGATCATGATGTAACCTTAGTTCCCTTTACATTAACCCACCACTTCTATCAAACACATTTTTCACATTCCAAATTTTTCCACGCCTTTGTTTATGCTTTTCTTCTTCCAGAGGTAATGCTAAATTTAATATAAATTAGAAATATAACATTACCTTATATTTTCACATAATCTCTCATTTGATATTCAAATCCAAGCCTACTTGATCTTTTTAAAAACAATTTATTTTTTCCAATGTAAGAATAACAAGTTTAATACTGAAAATCTGAAAAAGGCAGGAAGATAGGAAGAAGAAAACTATCAACCATAGTCCTACCACCTAAAGAACACTCATTGACAGAGTGGCCATGCTCATTCTTTAAGCCTTAATTTAGGTCCCATTTCTGGTGTGGTGCCTTCCTTGAACTTCCTCCCCTAGATCTTCCATGTCATATCTGTACCACTCAGTTGTACATATCATACACTTTTGTGTATAATGTGATGTATGTCTTATGTTTCCAACGAGATTGTTACATCTTCGAAGGCTGCAAACATGAGTTATACTTATTAGCTTACCCCCAAAACACCTGGTATACCGGACCCAATATCTGCTGATTGATTTAACCTAAATGAATACAAACCATTTCAGAAAAAGATATAAAATAGACCACATATCCAGGTCATGAAAATTAAAGCTTTCAGGTCACCTAGCTTGGTGACTATTGCTTTTCTATTCCTAGACTCTTTAAAGTCTATTTAAACCGGCCTCTTTCTCCACACCAAAACTGATAAGAAGGAGACTGATTATGAGCCAGAATTTACACAGAGATTCTCTATATAAGGCATAAAGGTGAGGGTGAGAGAGAGAGAGAAAGAAAGACACAGATGTGGGGGAGGGAGAGAAAAGAGAAGAGACAGAAGAGAAGAGAAGGGTATACAGTCTGGTGCTCAATCCAGTATGTGATTTGCCTCCAGCACCGTGTACAGGATCCCATCCACTTGTTCTGAGTCATACCCGATCTCACGAAGCTCCAAGTGAGGGAGGACAGAAGTAAGGAGATAGCTGACGTGGATACGTAGCCGCGTAAGCTTTGCCAAAGCCCTGTATGAAGGAGTGAGGGGGCAGGAGAAGAGATGACATGGAGTCATTAACCAACAGAAAAAAATGAAGCCCCTTCAAAATGGAACCACATTTCTCAACAGTTATGTTTTCATTAGCTAGAAAGAAGAAAGCACAACACCACCAAGCACAGGGAGACTGGCTGCAGCTTTCTAAGAAGTAATTACTCAATTCTTGGTGGCCTGTGAATTAAGGCTTCCTCCTTTGTCTATGGCCAATAACAGGGGGTCCTGAGGGATGCTTCCCATTAGCACTCACAAGCTGATAACTAAACCCTAGTAATTAACCTTTCTAGGTCATCTCCCTCTGGGGTCCGGTAGGAGACCTGAGCCTTCTGCAGCATTTCCAGGTGTGTCTCTGCTTCCTTCAATTTCTCTTTTAACTCTTCCTTTTCCTCTTTGGTTCTTTCCAGCTCAGCTTTCAGAATCTGGAATTCAGCTTGGCGATAACCCATGTGTTTCTTGCTCCAGTACAAGCCTTCCGCCTCCTGGGTACTGTAGATCACCAATTCATGTTGGACTTTCTTGAATTCAGACTGCCAGTGATTCCTCTCCTGTTCCAGCTCCTCCACCTGCAGTCCAAGAAACAGAAATTCAATGACCCCACAAAAAAACATGCCCAAAACCATTCCTCATATGGTCATCCTGTGATTCCACTATACATATTCCTCTACTTAGGGACCTTTTCAATACCCTAAAATGGGCAGGAAGCCTACTACAGTTACTCTATCTGAAACACCACAGAATAGTTCAAGGGCGTATTTTGTTTAAAGGCCTCAGAACATTAAATAATCAGGGCACCAACATCCCAGTCTCTTGGTTACAATGGTCTCTTATTCCTAGTGGTGAGGTATTACCCTAACCTTTTGCTGGAACAAATTCCTTTCAGCCAAAACACGTTCCAATTTTTCTGTGGTTCTCTTCAATTCTTCCAGCTCTCTCTGGTTCTTCATCTTTGGTGTATTACGACCTTCATTCTCCTCATAGCCTCTTCCTTTCTCCCCAATGGCTGCAGCAGGGATTGCAGCAGAGGCCACAGAATAAGGCACTGGGTTCCAGGATTCAACTGCTTTTCGTCTCTCAGCAAGCTCCTCTCTGTTAAAAGGGATCAGCTGAATGGGAGCTCCTGAATCTCTAACACCTTTGGCAACACCAACAACAGCTACAAAAGGTCCCTTGTTCACTTCCTCTTTGTTTATGCTTGTGCTACTTCTGTTAGATTCTTCTGCCACCAATCTTGGCATCTGATCTTCTAATTCTTCAGGAAGCAGGGACCCCTGGCGTTGGTCTTTGGTCCCTGGATACAGAATTGAAACCTCCCTATTCTGACCTGTATTCTTGCTTGCTTCTGGATATTCTGGGAAAAGGTATGGTGGTGTACTTCTCTCAGAACTCGATTTATCATGGCTGTTCTCCCCTTCTGGGTAGGCAACAGGTGCCTCCACCCTCCTGTAAGGAGCAGGCATGGAATAATCTAGAGAAGGTGTTGTCATCTCATTCTGGAGCCTTCTTCGTTTCTCTACTGGTTCTTCACCTAGGATCCATTTGTACTTACTGCAAGGAGAGGAAATTAAATTGTAAGCTGTCACAGTACAAGTTAAGTATTTTCTGATCCTATGGAGCCCCAACTCAAACTTCCCATATTCAGACCGGCTCTAGATGTTACCCACAGACAAGTTCAGGTTAGGGATACAACTTTACCCACAAGCCTCAACCCTTTCACCAGTGCAATTGGTATTAAGGGAGAGGTGAAGTTGAAAGATGTGAATGGGCAGCATCTGGGTATAATAGGACTAGGTTGACCTTGGTAAGAGTTCTAAAAATAAGATTGCGACCAGCCTGACTTAGAAGTATCCTAAAGATGCAAGTCTAGAAGGAAGACAAAAAACACATACCCCAAATCCCCTAACACAAGAATGGAATAAAAAGGCCATAAAAAGCCTAGAGGAGTATGCAGAGAACAGTGCCAACTCATTAATTTTACAGCGTCACAAATGCCTTCCAGTATCAAATACTTATGTACATTTTTTTTTTATATTGCAGCAGAACCACACAATTCTTTCACCAGCCCACTGGATTGTGGCTAATGCCCCCAGTTCACTTGTAAAAGTTAATTGAATCACAGGGGCCTATTCAGAAACAAAGAAAGTGAATCAGCCAATTCAAGTCATTTCCCCCTTATAACAAAGAATTCCCGTGCTCAAGCACAAGCAGACACTCCCTGAGTTCTGCAGGAAAGCCCATGATGATGGCCTTAAGTCACCTTCCATTTCTGGCTGCTGTATGCACTAGGGGTTGAAGAACTAATGAAACAACTGGCACCAGAGAAATCCATTGGCAATTTTTAATCGTGCAGCAGGGTGGGAACCCCATTTTTATCCTTACACTATTCTGCCCTCTCTCTGGATAACCAAGACATTTCAAGATAAAATCAACTTTCAAATTTTCAATGAGAAAGCATCAGACATATGATTTGCCACCTCATACTACCTCAAGGCTGCCCATATTTCTCTGTATTTTCTGAGAACACCTGTAAGACAAACCAAACTGTAGCTTCTTATAATGCCCATATGTTCTTCAGAAATACAACTGATCTGCCATCTTAACAGATCTTGTCGTGTTAGCCTTAGGTAAAAGCAAAAGGACTTAGGACCTATGTAAGAACAACTGTATCCATCTTTGAAGATGTATAAGGACTACTAGTGATGGCCCATTCAGCTGTGTTACTGAAGAAGACAGCAAACAATCGGTTGGCAGGTATAAAGGAAAAATATATAATACTAAATAGCAACAACCAAGCCTTGTGAAAAGCAATTACAGTCATATTATTTGCCTTCTCTTCGTTTTCCCACCTCTAAGGGTTCTGTCCTTAACTATCTTCTCTTCTGACCCTGTGTTTCTTCTCCTTCATAATCTTATACAACCTCTTGGCTATAACCTCTGGGCAACAACTCCCATATTCTCCCAAACCCTGACCCCCAGTACTGAATTTCCAACTGCCTGTCACATATTTCTTCCTGGAGTCCCACTGATATCTCAAACTCAGTATGTATAAAACCAACCTTTCATTTTTCACCTTCAAACCTGCTCCTTTTCCCTGTTTCCTATTTGTGTTACAACAGCACCAAACTGTCAGTAATATTTATACAGTAGTTTTATATATTATCAATACTCAAGTTCAAGCTCCCTCTACCTTTCCTGGACTACTGCAATGGCTTCCTCCTATCTCCAGTCTCCCCTTCTCTTACCTCCAGATCACTGTCCCAAGCTAATCTTCCTAAAGCATTGCTCTGATCATGCTACTCCTCTATTCAAAATCTTTATTTATTGCTCCCCACAACATAAAAGCTTAAATGTCTTAGCTCAGTATTGAAGCTTTTCCATGCCCAAACATAGTAAACATTGAGCACTTACTCTGTACCAGATCATGTAAGAAGTGCTTAACATGTATTGCCTCATCTAATTCTTCCAATAAACATAGGGATTATTATCTCCATTGTTTTAAGGGGATGCTCAGGAAGAAGTAAAGTAACTTTCCCAAGATGGCTAGTAAGTATCAGAGCTAGGACATAATTTGGCCCTAGCTTTATCTCTCATTACTCCCTTCACAAACATCAGTCAAACTGGATGCCCTGTAATTCCTCATGCTGCTCCTTTTGACTGGAGTGCCCTTCTTCTACCCAACACTGCATGTGTAAATCCATCTCAAATGCTACTTCCGAATTCCTATAGCACTTCAAACACTCTTATTAAAATGCATCACTTACTACTGTGTGTGTGTGTGTGTCTCCTAGTATAAGTTCCTACACAGAAGGGAGCTTAATTAACCATGCTAGATGGGGAGGAGGGAACAAAACTTTCACATAAGAGGCAACCAAAAAAAGAACTATTATGTGAATGAGGGAAAATAACTAGATTTTACTTATTGGTGCTATACTTCTCCAGAAAGTCTGGCAAGTCCTTTTAGGAATCAATTCTCATACCAGACTTGTATTCACTCATTGAGTAGAAATTAATTATGGGTTTTATATACTAGAAATTCTCCAACTACACAGTTCCCTCTTATTTCCTTTCTGCTCTTTGTCATATTCCTCCATTGTCTGTCAATTTATGGTGTATTTTTGGTTTTCTCCTTTAAGTATTTTACATTTTCTGACATACACCATGTTTCTGCTCCTTCAAAATGCTTTCTGAGAGGCTTCTATAATTAACCACTATCAGTTTTTGTATTCTTTCATTAACCAAGACAGAGAATGATATATTCAAATTAATATATTTCATTTTTTACTCACTCATTTCATAAATGTTTCCTACTATGTTTAAGGAATAGGCAAGAATAAGGACCAAAAATCACAGCCCGTAATAGTGTATATATACTCCTTCCAGATGATGTATTTTTCAACATCTTTACTGGGACAGAAATATATAAATTCATTTAAGGTGTACAATTCAACAATTTTAGTACTCTCACAGAGTTGTGTAACCATCACCACAATCTAAGTTGTGAAAATATGCACCACCCCGCAAGAAACCTCCTACACATCAGCAGTTACTCCCCATACCCCCACTGGGCCACTACTCTACTTTCTGTCTCTGTAGATTTGCCTATTCTAGGCATTTAATATAAATGGAATAATACAACATATGGTCTTTTTAAAACTTGCTTCTTTCACCTAAATGGAATAAAACATATGGTCTTTTTTAACTTGCTTCTTTCATTTAACATAATGATTTCAAGTTTCATCCATGTTGCAGCACATAATCAGTATTTCATTCCTTTTCCTAGCTAAATAATAGTCCATTGTATGAATAGGCCACATTTTATATACATTCATCACTTGATGGTTATTTAAATTGCATCCACTTTTTGGCTACCATGAATGATGCTGCTATTAAAACATTAATATACAAGTTTTTGTAAAGATACATGTTTTCAGTTTTCTTGGGTAAAAACTTAAGGGTGGCATTACTGAGTCATACAGCATTCTGTTTAACATTTTGTGAAACTACTGGAATGTCTTCCAAAGCAGCTGCAACATTTTGCATTTATACCAGCAAGTGATCCTCCCATCTCAGCCTTCCAAGTAGCTGGAAGTACAGACATACACGCCCAGCTAATTTTTGTATTTTCTGTAGAGACATGGTCTTCCTATGTTGCCCAGGCTGCTCTTGAGCTGCTAGGCTCAAATGATTCTCCCACCTCGGCCTCCCAAAGTGCTGGGATTACAGGCATGAGCCACCATGCCCAGTCTCTTTCTTCAACTGCAATATAAGCATCTAAAAATATAATTTTCCCTCTGAGTATGTCTTTAGCTTCAACCCATTCTTTTCATATATTTTGTTTTAATTTTCATCTTTCCAATATATTTTTACATTTTCAATGTGATTTTTTTCTTTTACCCATTTGTCATTTTGGAAATTAAGACATGTGTCATTTAATTTCCATATATTTGTGCATTTTCCAAATTTCCTTAGGTTGTTGATTTCTAATTTAATTATATTGTGATTGGAGAACATCCTTTGTATGATTATCAATCCTTTTAAAAGATTCACTGAGGTTTGTTTTACAACCTAACATACAGTCTGTCTATCCTGGAGAATATTTCATGTGCATTTGAGAAGAATACATACTATGTTGTTGTTGGGTGAAGTTTTCTGTATATATGTCAGGTCTGGTTGGTTCAGAATGTTCTTCAAGTCTTCTATTTTCTTGTTGATCTTCTTCCAAGTTGTTGTATCCATTATCGAAAGTAGGGCATTAAAGTCTCCAACTATTATTGTTAAATTGTCTATTTCTCTCTACATTTTTGCTTTGTGTATTTCTGGGGCTGTGTAGTTAGGTCCATATGTGAGTGTAGTTACTACATCTTCCTGATGGACTTTATCATCAACGAAATGTCCCTCTTTATACCCATTAACATTTTTTATTCAAAAGTCTATTTTGTCTGATATTAGTATAACCAGGTTTGCATGTTGAATCTTTTCTATCCTTTTACTTTCAACCTATCTGTATCTTTGCATCTAAAGTGTGTTTCCTGTAAATAGTATATTTGCATTTTTAAAAATATATAATCTGAGGCTGGGCGTGGTGGCTCATGTCTGTAATCCCAGGACTTTGGGAGGCCGAGGCAGGCGGATCACAGGGTCAGGAGATCGAGACCACGGTGAAACCCCATCTCTACTAAAAATACAAAAAATTAGCCAGGCATGGTGGCAGGCGCCTGTAGTCCCAGCTACTCAGGAGGCTGAGGCAGGAGAATGGTGTGAACCTGGGAGGCGGAGCTTGCAGTGAGCCGAGATCATGCCACTGCACTCCAGCCTGGGTGACAGAGCAAGACTCTGTCTCAAAAAAAAAAAAAAAAAAAAAAAAAAATATACACACACACACACACACACACACACACACACACACATATATATATATAATCTGATATCTGTCTTTTGATTGGATTGCTTAATCCAGTCACATTTTATGTTACTGATAAGGCAGAATTTACATCTGCTATTTAGTTTTTAAATTTTCTACAGGTGTCATGCCTTCTTTGTTCCTTTGTCCCACCTTTACTGTTCCTCTTTTTACGTCATATATCTTCTAGTATAACATTCACGAATCTAATAATACATTGTTATAATTATTACTTTATGCAATGTTACATCTTCCCAGGAAACCAAGAGAAGAAAGTGGAGCAAGTACATATTTAGAGTTTGTTTCATTAACCTTTTTATTTTCAATTTTTTACTATCTGGCATCATTTCCTTACTCCAATGTAACTTTATTCCCATCCACCTCCTTTATGCTGTTCTTGTCAAATATTTTACATGTGTATATGTTATAAGCACAATGATAAATCAATATATATATGCAATTATATACATATATATTGCTTTGCTATTATTTAAATCAGTTAAGAATAGAAAGAGGAAGAAATATGCTATTATATTGTGCTTTATAATTAACTACACAATTACTTTTACAAGCACTCTTTGCTTTTTCATGTGAATTCAGATTACTGTCTGATATTGCTTGCTTTCATCCTAAAAAACTCTCTCTAGTATTTCTTGTAAGGCAGGTCTGCTGGCAACAAATTCCTTCGGCTTTTGTTTATCTAGCAATGTATTTAGTTCACCTTTATTTCCTAAAGATAATTTTATTGTATTTAAGATACTTGGTTGACAGTCTTTCATTCAGTACTTTGAATATGTCATCACGCTGCCTTCTTGTTCCCATTTTTTTCTCACGAGAAGTCATCAACTTTAATCTTCTTGGGGTTCTCTTCTACATGACGAATCATTTTCTCTTTGCTTTTGGCTTTCAATATTTGCACTATGATGTGTCTGGCTATGAATCTCTGTATTTATCCTATTTTGAGTTTGCTGAGCTTCTTAGATGTATACATTAATGTTTTTCATCAACTTTGGGAAGTTTTTAGGCATGATTTCTTGAAATATTTTTTCTACTTTATTTTCTATTCTTCTTGCACTCCTATTATGCATATGTTAGTGCATTTCATGGCGTTCCACATTTCTCTGAAGCTCTGTTCATTTTTCTTTTCCACTGTTCTTCAAATTTCATAATCTATAACGGATCTATCTTCAAGTTTTTTTTTACTCTTTATCCTTCCAACTGTAATGTGCTGTTTAGTCCCTTTTTTTCATATCAGTTATTATACTTTGCACCTTCAGAATTTCCATTTGATTCTTTTTACAAGTTAAACAGTTATTTGTTGGTGAGAGAGTCCACTATGCTCATTTCTCCATTCTGGAAGTTGTTTCCCCAGATCATATTTTTAAATGTTAATACTGGCCCCTGAATCAATCTTATTCATTTGCAAAATTGTTCTTCTATTTCTACCCATTGTTTGTTATTTCAAGTATTCCTTTAGACACATTAGAATGTCTCTACTTCTCTCCCTCCACCATTACAGTGCAATTCAGAATTTCTTGTTAACCTTTAAAAATATGAACTAATTAGCCTTGGACATATAGCTTACTCAAATCTAAATATCTAAATAAATTACAGTCACTAATTCTTCCCTTCATTCAAATGCTTACGGTTACTTTAGATTTTTTTTTTTTTTTTTTTTTTGAGACAGGGTCTTGCTCTGTTGCCCAGACTGGAGTGCAATGGCACAATCACAGCTGGCTCACTGCAGCCTACGCTCAAGTGATTCTCCCACCTCAGCCTCCAGAGTAGCTGGGACCACAGGCACACGTCACCACACCCAGCTATGTTTTTTATTATTTGTAGAGAAGAGATCTCACTGTGTTGCCCAGGCTGGTCTCAAACTCCTAGGCTCAAGCAACCCTCCTGTCTTGGCCTCCCAAGTGCTGGTATAAGAGGTGTGAGCTACTGCACCCGGCCACTTTAAATCTTATTTTGTATCACCCATAAGAGAACTATATGTATTTGGCCGGGCGCAGTGGCTCATGCCTGTAATCCCAGCACTTTGGGAGGCCAAGGCGGGCACATCACAAGGTCAGGAGTTTGAGACCGGCCTGACCAACATGGTGAAACTCCGTCTCTTCTAAAAATACAAAAATTAGCCAGGCGTGGTGGCACGCACCTGTAATCCCAGCTACTCAGGAGGCTTAGGCAGGAGAATTGCTCGAACCCAGGAGGCGGATGTTGCAGTGAGCCAAGATTGCACCACTGCACTCCAGCCTGGGCGACAGAGCGAGACTGTCAAAAAAAAAAAAAAAAAAGAAAGAAAACTTATGCATTTTATATGTAAATATTGGGGATACCTTACATATCAAACTTTGACCTTATTACTACCCTAGAACAGGGCCTTTCATAAAGTAGGCACTCAAATACAGTCGTGCATTACTTATTGATGGGCATACGCTCTGAGAAATCCATTGTTAGACAATTTCCTCATTGTGCAAACATCATAGTCCTTACACAAACCCAGATGGCATAGCCTACTACACACCTAGGCAATCGCCTATTGCTCCTAGGCTATAAACCTGTGACTGTAGTGAATACTATAGGCAATGTAACAAAATGGTATTTGCATATCAAATATATCTAAATATACAAAAGGTACAGTAAAAATACAGTATTGAAAGTTTATGGGATAACTGTTGTGTATGTGACATCTTGTTATTGAACAAGATGTCATTATGTGGCATGATTATACACGTAGAATGAACGAATAGAAAGGGATTATTTCCTTTAACAGAAATAAGCTGTCTTCCCCTAAAAGGTTATACCTGCTTACATACTGGTGGAACCTATTCTTTTTTTTTTTTTTTTTTTTTTTTGAGACGGAGTCTCGCTCTGTCACCCAGGCTGGAGTGCAGTGGCCGGATCTCAGCTCACTGCAAGCTCCGCCTCCCGGGTTTACGCCATTCTCCTGCCTCAGCCTCCCGAGTAGCTGGGACTACAGGCGTCCGCCACCTCGCCCAGCTAGTTTTTTGTATTGTTTTAGTAAAGACGGGGTTTCACCGTGTTAGCCAGAATGGTCTCAATCTCCTGACCTCGTGATCCGCCCGTCTCGACCTCCCAAAGTGCTAGGATTACAGGCTTGAGCCACCGCGCCCGGCCTGGTGGAACCTATTCTTTATTGCAGGTCCTCTCCTTCCCTTGCTAGATTTGTGGGACTCACAAAGCTGTTTCCAGTGACACCTGTGGAGCTCCTGCTAAACTACCCCACTAGAACTTAAATGTGTTTTCTTGGATACTGTAGGCTTTATTTTATCTAGAGTTAGTAAGCTGAACTACATGACCCAAGGACCCTTATCAGCTTCCTATGCTGATAATAACAGAAGACCTTTGTAACTCTTGATTAAACCTTAATGATTTATCAGAAATCCTATATATTTTACTAGACTCTTAACTCCATTTTCTCCCATAAAAAGGTAGTCTCAGCCCAATCAATGTGATTCCCTCAAAAAGGGTAACTTGAAATGACACAATCATCATTTACTGATCTTATGTAACATATTTGACATTAGCAACAGCAACTATCACATACCTCTTATGTATCTCTTTCTCTTAAAATAATTTTATTCTCAATAAATAAAAATTACACATGAATGGTCAATGTACTTTACCTGTCCTCTACAGCCAAAACCTCACTCTCGATATAGCAATCTATAAGGACTCATATAAAAATTCCAACAGAGACTGATGAAGTATGCCACCCAATGGAAGTTCTATTGTACTGCATTCATAAAATAAGTATATAAATTAGCATTTGTAATCCCCTTGAGGTTACCAAAAACCACTACAGTTACAAAAGAAACACTGGAAAAAAAGGAAAAGTGGTCACAGTAGGGAAAGGATAGTCTTCAAAAGCAAAGACACCTGACACTCCAGCAGCAATGGTGATATATGAGCATCTCCAGGAGCCCAGGGTAAAAAGGTAACAATGTGCTTCAAAAACACTTAGTATTTACAGTACACCCCTCCCAACCTAAAATGGGAGTTGGAAAAGTATGCATGGAAACGGTATAATTAGGCTCAAGCTCCTGAGACTAAGGTTGGATTCTATTTCTTATCCCATTGCTACAAAATTCAATCTTAGAAACTGCTTCTTAAATATGACTCAGATTCAACCATTACTTATTGAGTACCTACTATATTCCAAGGCACTGTTCTATTGTGCTTTTTTTTTTTTAAGAGATGAGATTTCGCTGTGTTGTCCAGGCTTGTCTCGAACTCAGAAACACAGAGAAAAAGAAACCACCAACCAGGAGTCACTTTATCCTATTATGTATTCCACTGACTATTCTACAATATGTTAAGAAGATATCCAAACTGAAAATAGTCACTAAAAAGTTCACATCCCAACTGGGCATGGTGGCTCACTCCTGTAATCCTGGCACTTTGGGAGGCTGAGGTGGGTGGATCACCTGAGGTCGGGAGTTCAAGACCAGCCTGACCAACATGGAGAAACCCCGTCTCTACTAAAAATACAAAATTAGCCAGGCATGGTGGCGCATGCCTGTAATCCTAGCTACTCGGGAGGCTGAAGCAGGAGAATCGCTTGAACCTGGGAGGGGGAGGTTGTGGTGAGCCAATATTGTGCCATTGCACTCCAGCCTGGGCAACAAGAGTGAAACTCCGTCTCAAAAAAAAAAAAAAAAAAAAATTAACATCCCACTATATAATAGTCACATTACTGATGAACATAGACATTTCTACTATTAGAGAGCAACCCTGTCCCTGCCCTATATGGCTTGGCCCTATAAGAGTGAGAAGCAGAATAGAGAGGAGAAAGCAAAGAGTCATAATTAGGAGTACTAAGTTCAGTCCCATGGCAGTAAACGGGCAGTCACATCCTTCAATGCTTTAAATACTCCTGATATGTAAGAAAAAGAACAGTTATGCTCCTTCTTGTTATGAAGACACAAAATAACACTGATGAGGTGCTAGAAGGTGAACAAGTAAAGTCCAATGCTAAACTTATATTAATAATTTGTTATAGGAAACAACAAATGATAAAGCTTACCTAATGGCACAAATATATAATAGTTATTTTTATATGTGGCCAACATGTGCTAGGCCTATGAGGCCCCAGAGAACTTCAATATCCATACATTGAAGAAAAGGAACAATGCTTATCGAAATAACATTACCTTATTTGTGTAGTATTTTACACTTTTCAAATTTTGCCTATTATTTCACTTGCACAATTCCCAATATAATGTGAATACATGATACATAAAAAGAGCATCAGCAAATGATCACCTCAAAATTACAGACCTGATACAGCAGTTATAATACTGAAAAACTGGAGGTACATGCAACACACAATTCTATCAACTTAAAATTGTGTTTCTACTTCTGAATTCCATGCTAGGCCTTAGAAAAAATAGAAACAAGGTAAAACATACCAACTTACTCTACAGGAAAACAGACCCTAAAGCTTACTATTGACAAGAGATCATGCTTTTTAGTCACCTGGAAAACTGAAAAACACTGGAATCCAGAGGCTTAAGTTGAAGAGAAGGTGATCTGCTTTCTTCTCCACCAGATGGAAGCACACTAGGGCTATGAATTCCCTCATATCCAATTGTCTTGTTATTCAATCCAGCCATTTCTTGAATAGTAAGGATCTTTGGTGGATTACTGAATACCTAGAAAAGACAGAAATGATTTGTAAAAGTCTCAAATTCAAACCAAATGTCAAAGGATGAGTCAATCCTTTTGATGCTAGGAAAGAATGCTTGGCCAAATAAAAAGAAATCATTTCCTACACAAAGCAAACAGTGCACAGTAATGTACACTAGAACACTGAACCCAGGCATACTCAGTTATCAACCTTATCAGCTGGACACCAAACAGACCTCCCCCAACTTACTTACTGGCTCCTAGAATTATCCCATCCCCAATATAAACCCAGGCCCCCAATCACTGTCTAATTCTCTCTTGTGACCCAGTTTAAGGCTGAGTTTTCACTCCTCTGAGATGTGTGATGAGGGTAGGGATGGTGGGAAAATGCACTGCAGCAAGTGTCTGTGCCAGTTTGGGAGAAATACATGCGACAGACTAACATATATTCATAGTATACACACACACACAGACATGCATCTGGATCTTGTGGGAGAGCCAGCTCATGAAAATACTATGAATGATTAAGGTGAGGGAAAATATACGGGAGGTAAACTGAATGAGAACAGGGCAGTCCTAGGAAATCTCCCAATCTCTACATCAGACAATTAAACCAAGGCATTAGGGTATGAAACCTGATTATTCATATGCCTGGGTCTTGGCAGGATATCAGAAGAAGAGTTAGTATTAAATTGCCTCTATCCTCACCAGTCTGACCTACCCTGATTGAGTGGGTGGAAGGTGAATCTAACATGCGACTAGCAGATCTCTCTGGGAAAGAGGGTCAAGAGGGAAATCATGCAGAAAGGCACGGTTGGGAGGGGAAGATATATGGGTGCTATGGTGGCTGTCAGGAAAGGAGTGTCCCTGAAAGGACGGCCAACCTTATTGCACCCTTCAGCGTCCGGAGCTGGGCAACCATGTCCGAGAGACAGTGCTCCTGAAAATTCAAAACAGCAGAGTTTTTATAAAGCCAGCCAGCCTGAAAGCAGGGATCGGGGAGGAGTACAAAGAACCACCCCTTCTTCCCAAGAGGAAGGAGGAAGGGATCACCCCTGAATCCTAGAAGAAAAGAGACAGGAAAAGCAGACACTTAACAGGAGAAGCCTGTATGAGGATGGAACACAACCCTGAATATTCTGTGACATTGAATGTGACATTCATACTGTCCAGATTCAGTACTGAATCCAAATCTGGAAGATAAACGATTTGACTCTTCTATTTTTGGTGATCTAAACATCAGTGACAGCAGAGCAAAGCAAAACCAAAAGATTCAATGAAAAAAGACCACCAAAAGAAATGGTTTGTTATTTCTATGCAGCTTTCAAGATTGCTGCTTCCTTCAACTTATATTCTCTGCTGGGGAAAATGTTGTGTGAGAACGATAAGGGTGTACATTGCCTCTCACCTGGTGGTTCTCATTTTCCATAGGCATCTTCTTCTTCTCCTCAACAGTTTGTTCTCTAGGAGAAGACAAAAATGCTATTTAATTCACTCATGAAACTTCTCAGTTTGAAATGGACTGCCAATTGTAGATTTAGGTTATAATATTCCTTCCAAATAACAAATACTGTGAGCCTCATTGAGTAACTGAGGGTGCCTTTCTGAACTAGGTTACCGAAGTGAGATTTTAAGTACCCCACCAGAGAGAGAGAGAGAGAGAGAAAGAGAGGAGAAAGACTAAATACAATCACTAGTTGAGACATTCAAGAGATGATTAGAAGGAATAAAGAACTGGGAGAGCCGAGAGGTGAAGAGGGAAATTATTTAAGAACCAAAAAAAATTCTCTCTTCTCAAAACTCCCCTGTCCTATAAGGAAGTGTCAGGCTACTCTACCCTATGATAGAGAACACCATCTCATGTATACTCAACTGTTTCTTAGCTTTGCTCAAGCACAGGTCTTCGTCAATGAGTTCGTGTTCCTCTGGAACAGAGCATCTCCTGCAGTATAGAGAAGAAATCATGCTTTGGAAAAAAACTGGGTCCTTCACTTTTACCTTTTAATTTCCTTACAACTATGCAGGTTAACAACTCTCTAACATTATAGAGTTCAGATCCCATTCAAATTGTAAAACCTTGTTATATGTAAAGCATGAGAAAGAGAATTTTAGGAGTAAAAACTGAAAGGAGTACTAGAAAATACATTCAGTGGTCAAAAGTAATCCTAGAAACAAACAAAATTTAACAATAATTGGCAGCTATATTATACCCAGTTTATAAAAGGGCAAAGTGGCCTGCAAGGTTATGTCTCCCGTACTAAAAGATAAAGTATTCACAAATGAGACTTCTAAGTACTCAGTTCCATATAATAATTACATAATCTCATTTACTCTCATGGAAAGATACTTATGCATATCTAGAGACTATGAGGAAATGTTTGTATTTATAGACCTAATCTTTGTTCATTCAACTTCTTCAATTTTAGACATTTTCCCCTAAAACGCATACCTATTTTAGAACCTTTCTATCAGTATTTATCCTTCAAGAAGAATTTTAAGAAAGTCACAGCTGAATTGAAGCACACTGACTTATTATTATGAACCTATATGACTACTGAGTCAAATTTTTAAAAACTTTTAAATTAAAGTTAATGCCCACAGACATGCCAGACGCTATTTAGATGTTGGATGTTGCAAGGAACATATGGTATATTAGGAAGCCAAACACACAAACAACACTGAATATACAACAGGTACAGGTACTACTGTAGAACACTGATTCCAAATACGAAGCATATAAAGAACATCATCGACTTGACCTGGAATGTAAAGTCCTTGGTCTCAAAGAGTTTACAACCTCTTGAAGAGCCAAAGCTCTTCAAAGATACATATGTGAAAAACATCCAAAAAGTACAAAACAATATGTGAACAAACGTCAAGAATCAAATACCAGAGGAAAGCATAGTAAAATAACTGTAAACTATGGTCAACAGGAAAAGCATCACACAAAACACTTCCTCCCCAGATGGATGTGATTAGGATAGACAAATGGAATGCGGAAAGTCATTGCAAGCAAGAGGAATGACACTATCAAAGTCACGGACATGAGAGTAAGCATGGCATGTGTAGGGAATAGTGAAGCCACAGGTCTGGCTCAAGTACAAAGTTTGTGTTAAGATACCACAAAATGTAAGGCTAGATAGGTAAGGTGGGGTCAGTTAGAACAGGGCCTTGAATGCCAGGCTGAAGGGTGTGAACCTGAGATGAAAAATGTTTTAGACTATAGAGATAAATCAGTAGTTACCTCGAGCATAAGATTGAGTCCTGGAACCTTACCTGTACTTTGGATGGGAATTATAATAACAAAACCATCTTGCAGGTAACATGGATGGATCAATCTTGCCAGGAAGCTTCCTCCATTTAAGACACTCATCACACTGAACCCATGTCTGGTCAGGAACCCTCCTGAATGAAGGAAAATGGAAAGGTGACTGTGTATATCTTAGCTCTGTGCTTTGTCTTAAATTAGAAAGGTGCAGTCTAAAAGAGAAAGAACCTAATTTCATATATGAAATGTGTTGGGAATGTTATCATCTCAGTGCCCAAATGTATATATTTTTAACTTCACAGATAAAATGATAGAACTATAGCAAATATGGATATGAAAAATAGTAACAAGTATTAACATGGTGAGCTACTTTTATGGACGTCAATAATATTTATCCCGTAACCAAAAACCACTTGTACCCCAAAAGCTATTGCAACAAAATTTTTTAAATAATTTTTATCCTGGTAGCACTTGTTCCAAGCAAACAATAGGATAATTTTAACTCTAAAATTTATTAACTTGGAAAAATTCTGTTTATTACTATATTACCAAGAAATAAAACACATAGAATCATTTTGTTTGCTTTTGTCCAATCACGTAACAGGCTTAAAATGCATTTATGGGAGTCATGGAAGCATTGCCATTAAAACATCTCCCCCATTTCCCTACAGAGACTCCTTATTCCTTTTTGTTTCCCTCTCAAGAAAAACCCTTTGCTTATAATACTTCAATCAAAATTTTACAAGGTTGATATTCCCAAAGTTAATGTTAAAAAGTAATATAAATTTGATTAAATTTCATAACTAGAAATGGTGGCTCCAGACAACAATGGGGCTAAACTAAGATAAAACTCTTCCAGAGTTCAACTCTTAAAATGCATACCCACTCCCATTCCCCTCAGTTACCTACACTTTAGAGTGAATTTGTTTCTCTGAGAAAGAAAGTGGCCCTTATAATGACAGAAGTACTCAGTACCTAAGGTATAAAAGACAGGCTAGAGTGAGAACAAAGAAGGCTGGAGAAAAGACACACAAAGCAAGAAGAGGGACACCTCAGCCAATTTCACTAACATGTAATTTAGCCCAGGATGAAATTTATGCATGTTATATTTACACTGCTCTCATACTAGATATTTCAACAGACTGGTGCGGTTCTTTTACGTCTTAGTTCAATAATTTTCTTAACATCTTAAATTGTGCTTTTTACTTTTCTTGTTGTTGTTGTTGTTTCCTTTTAGACAGGGTCTCACTCTGTCTCCCAGGCTAGAGTGCTGTGGCACAATTTCAGTTCACTACAACCTCTGCCTCCTGGGCTCAAGCAATCCTCCCACCTCAGCCTCCCAGGTAGCTGTGGGACTACAGGCATGCGCCACCACACCCAGCTAATGTTTGTACTTTTGGTAGAGATGGGGTTTCAACATGTTGCCCAGGCTGGTCTTGAACTCCTGAGATCAAGCAATCCACCTGCCTCAGCCTCCCAAAGTGCTGGGATTACAAGTGTGAGCCACCGTGCCCGGCTTTAAAATGTGCTTTTTTCTAAATATAAAAGTAATATAAGCTCAATATTAAAAGCTAGAAAATAGAGAAATATATACAGAAAATAAAAGGCACTCATAATTCTACCATTGAAATACAATGCCCTCTTTTTTTAAAAAACCCTGTTTGAACAAAGAAAGTTTGTGCACATTTTTGGATCTACAGCTTCCTATTTTCTAGCTCCAGGCTGTTCCAGCCTTGCAACCTCTAAGCTGTACGCTCAGGCCTGACCTCTGGTGTCTATGTATTTCTAGACAGCCACTGTCTTAGAGCCAGAGTCAGTAAAAAGCATCTTCAGCAGTAGTAGGAGGGGAGAAGAAAGCTGATATTAGCTTTGGTTCTACATGCATATGCACAGGAGAGTCTCTTGCAGGGTGCCAGTATTACTCTCTCGGGGATAGGCACGCTTAGAGGTAGCAACCGTCTGTTTCAGGTTCCATGCAGATCATGGTAGATCCTTCAATCCAGGCAGATAGGAAAGGCTTTTAGCCCATGCTTACAGGAAATAGGTAGCTGAGGCGGCTGTACTACATTCCCCTCATTGCATCCCTCCAGAAGAAAGCAGCAGTTAAGAACTTAGGTTTGGGGGACCTGATTTCAAACCTATATTCAAACCTTAGGTCTACCACTTGCTGCTTGCCTCACCTAAAGCAAGTTACTAAAGTTCTTGGTGTATCAGTCTCTGCATCTATAAAGAAGTAACAATAATATCTAACAGATAGGGTTGTTGTGATGATTAAATAAATCACTGCATGTAAAGAACTTAGAACAGTGCCTGACATATAAGTAAGTGTTCAATAATTACCATTATTACAGTTCTGCTTCCAGCACACACACTCTCTAGCAGTATGTTAACATCGGTTTCACTGCATTAATCACTGCTAATTTGAAAGACAAAAAATGGCATCTCATCTTAGTTTGTACTTCTTTGAAAACTATGGAGAATGGCCATGAGCTGACAACCATCTGATCTTTGACAAACCTGACAAAAACAAGAAACGGAGAAAGGATTCCCTATTTAATAAATGGTGCTGGGAAAACTGGCTAGCCCTATGTAGAAAGCTGAAACTGGATCCCTTCCTTACATCTTACACAAAAATCAATTCAAGATGGATTAAAGACTTAAATGTTAGACCTAAAACCATAAAAACCTTAGAAGAAAACCTAGGCGATACCATTCAGGACATAGGCATGGGCAAGGATTTCATGTCTAAAATACCAAAAGCAATTGCAACAAAAGTCAAAATTGACAAATGGGATCTAATTAAACTAAAGAGCTTCTGCACAGCAAAAGAAACTACCATCAGAGTGAACAGGCAACCTACAGAATGGGAGAAAATTTTTGTAATCTACTCATCTGACAAAGGGCTAATATCCAGAATCTACAAAGAACTCAAACAAATTTACAAGACAAAAACAACCCCATCAAAAAATGGGCAAAGGATATGAACAGACACTTCGCAAAAGAAGACATTTATGCAGCTAACAGACACATGAAAAAATGCTCATCATCACTGGCCATCAGAGAAATGCAAATCAAAACCACAATGAGATACCATCTCACACGAGTTAGAATGGCGATCATTAAAAAGTCAGGAAACAACAGGTGCTGGAGAGGATGTGGAGAAATGGGAACACTTTTACACTGTTGGTGGGACTGTAAACTAGTTCAACCATTGTGGAAGACAGTGTGACAATTCCTCAAGGATCTAGAACTAGAAATACCATTTGACCCAGCCATCCCATTACTGGGTATATACCCAAAGGATTATAAATCATGCTGCTATAAAGACACATGCACACGTATGTTTACTGTGGCACTATTCACAATAGCAAAGACTCGGAACCAACTCAAATGTCCATCAATGATAGACTGGATTAAGAAAATGTGACACATATACACCATGGAATACCATGCAGCCATAAAAAAGGATGAGTTCATGTCCTTTGTAGGGACAGGGATGAAGCTGGAAACCATCATTCTCAGCAAACTATCACAAGGACAAAAAGCCAAATACCGCATGTTCTCACTCATAGGTAGGAATTGAACAATGAGAACACTTGGACACAGGAAGGGGAACATCACACCAGGGCCTGCTGTGGAGTGGGGGGAGAGGGGAGGGATAGCATTAGGAGATATACCTAATGTAAATGATGAATTAACGGGTGCAGCACACCAACACAGCACATGTACACATATGTAACGAACCTGCACATTGTGCACATGTACCCTAGAACTTAAAGTATAATTTAAAAATAAATAAAATTTTAAAATAAAATTAAAAAACAGAAGAGGGTAATACAGCCATTAGGTTGCATTTGAAATAAAATTTTATATCATACATTTACCTAATAATTAAAATAACAGGTACCTACTCCAAAAAGAACTTCTACCACTCTAATGTTTGTCTTGATGGTAGTGTAACTGACTGTGTATGTGTTGCTACACATTCGATCCTCTGTATTATGCTCCTTACCTGACTTGTCTTAGAGTCAATAAATTCTACCTTTTCTTTTTTTTTTTTTTTTTTGAGACGGAGTCTGGCTCTGTTGCCCAGGCTGGAGTGCAGTGGCTGGATCTCAGCTCACTGCAAGCCCCGCCTCCCGGGTTCACGCCATTCTCCTGCCTCAGCCTCCCAAGTAGCTGGGAGTACAGGCGCCCGCCACCTCGCCCGGCTAATTTTTTTTTGTATTTTTTTAGTAGAGACGGGGTTTCACCGTGTTAGCCAGGATGGTCTCGATCTCCTGACCTCGTGATCCGCCCGTCTCGGCCTCCCAAAGTGCTGGGATTACAGGCTTGAGCCACCGCGCCCGGCCCAAATTCTACCTTTTCTTTAACATACTGGGTTCTCTATTTCTACTCTCATGTACTGGTACAGTCCCAGCAATATTCACTAGGAATTTAAAAAAAAAGGGAAGTTTGCTAACATGTCTGAACACCTACTATATGCCAGTCACTGTGCTAAAAATGTATGTCACCTAAGTTAATATATTCAGACAGGTGAAGTAACTTACTTACCCAAGCTCACTCAACTATTAAAAAGCAGATCCAGATTTTCAACCCAGGAATGTTTGATTTAAATAGCCATAATCTTCTACTATATCACACTACCAGTTTTAAATTGACAGTACTCAACTCTTCACATTTATGATCCAGACCGTAAATGTGTTAAAGCAGAATGAAGAGGTTTAGAGAATGAAGCAATTAGTACCTGTGACTTCCTATTTTTAATCAATTAAACTTCCTGATGTGAAAAGCACCATCTTACTGAGAGGTGAGGCCAGCTGGACTTCCTGGGTCAAGTGGGGACTTAGGGAACTTTCCTGTCTTACAAGAGGATTGTAAAACGTACCAATCAGCGCTCTGTAAAACGCACCAATCAGCAGGATTCTAAAAGTAGCCAATCGTGGGGAGGATTGAAAAAAGGGCACTCTGATAGGACAGAAACAGAACATGGGAGGGAACAATAAAGGAATAAAAGCTGGCCACCCCAGCAAGCAGCGGCAACCCACCCGGGTCCCCTTACAAGCTGTGGCAGCTTTGTCCTTTCGCTGTTCACAATAAACCTTGCTACCACTCACTCTTTGGGTCCGTGCCATCTTTAAGAGCTGTAACACTCACCAGGAAGGTTTGCAGCTTTATTCTTGAAGTGAGTGAGACCACGAATCCACTGGCAGAAACCAACTCCGGACACATTACCCTTGTTCCTTCCATTTGATCTATGGATATTATCCCTAATACATTCATATTCTATATCTATTACTTACGGTATTGGCCTGGCTACAGCTGAGGTCTCAAAATTATATTGAGATGTTTTTTCCTTCCAGTAAGAATTGAGCTTCTGGGCAAGGGCGTTTATTGTTAACCTGAAAGAAAATGCAAGAAGTATGTCAAAGTTTAGCACTTGTTGAACAATTCTTTGATCTTTGAAAAGTTCCCATTTAACAGACGTCAATAATTTAGAGTATCTGGCATACTTTTGAACATCTACACTTTAAGAAACCAAGATGGGAATCCATTGCCTTTGCAAGCTATGTGTCAAGATGACAAAGTCATAACACTGAACAGTCACTTTGGTTGAAAAGGTGAAATGGTCACAAGTGCTAAAAAGTAGAGTTCTACAAATTTTCAGGGCTTGTTGAATCATGGAGTGTGTGGGTAACCTGACATTAGAGACTATGACTGCAGAGACAGAATAGAGCTAAATATTAATAAGTTGATGGGGAGTTATTTGATTGTCAGATGACTACAGGTAGATAATTCAGAACAAGGTAAAAATCAGAGGATCAAATACTGTACCCTATCTATTATAAATCAATCAAATATTAACTCTAGTATGTCTATATAGTCCCTCTTCATCCAAATGCTGATCATAGTAGCATTATGGTGCCCATGAACAAGCACTCCAACATTCTACTACACAGCCGTTACTGGAGGCTATATCTGAGTTCCAGCCCTTGGTCTTTCTCTTTTATTTTTCTCCCCAAAGGAACAACAGAAGACTCAGGGTCAACAAAAAATGTAATTTGTAAAAATCAAAACCTGAATTTTACTTTTAAAAACTTCCAACTTTCGAATTGCTAATTCCTATTTAATTCCATAACCTGAGATTACAACTTAATGTAGAGCTATACACAACTGGAAAACTGTACACTTAGAATTCAGAATTATTTTAAATATCTTGGCCCCCTGGATCATTCCCCAAGGTTTTTGCAGAGCTCTTCTCTTGTTAAGAGAAACTCTTATCTCCAACCTTACTCATATTAAATTAGATTCTCACTACACAGAAAAGATTAACGTAATCATATATGACCTCCCCTATAAACTCTTACTCCCCTTCAACCTATTAATGTTCCTACTCTATGTCTGTATCCTTCCCTCAAGTCACAGATGAAGAACTATTCCTCATTTCCTCTTAAAAATCTACTTAAAATCTACTTTAAAAAGAAGTAGATTAGATGGGCTTATGGGAAGATGGCAGAATAAGAAGCATGTGGAAGCTGTCTCCATACATATACAACAACTGCAGTAGCAAAAGCTGCATGATGTAACTATTTTGAAACTCTGGAGTCTATTGGAAAGTTTGCAACTTCCAGGGGAAAGCTTGGATGGTAAATTGTGGTTAATTTTGGTCAATTTCAGTTCTTAGGCTCAGTAATAGCTACCCATTCCCCACTCCCAGCCCTATAGAAGCAACCCTGCATGTGTTCTAAGAGCAACTTGTAGGAGCCAGTGTGGGCAAAAAGGACACTGTCCTCCAAATATTGCAAATCTATCCCCTGATCACTGCTCGCTGCTTTTGATCACAGATGTGAAAACAAAAAGCAAGAGACCATTGTTGTTGAACCTCCCCCATTGTTTCAACCCTCTCCTCTTCCAGTTGAAGTGACATCCAGAGGATTCAAAGTCCTGGCATCTTTTTTTCCTCCTCTATTTCTCTATTTTCCCCTTTCGTGAGCCAGACATAAAGACAAGGACATTCAAAAGCAATTCCACATATGGGGAAAATTAGAAAGCCACTGTGAATGCCCAGAAAAAAATGCAAGCTGAAAAAAGAAGTGAAAAGACCTTAAACTTACTTCTCAGGTTATTCCTTGGCACGGAGAAAGCCTACAACAATAACAACAACAACAACAACAATAACAACAAACAGCAAACCATAGGAAAGGAGAATTTTATTTCCAGAGTTACCACATTATTAGATTCAAATGTTCAGTTTGCAACAAAAAGTTACAAGGCATACAAACAAACAAGACAGGGTGGCCCATTCAAAGGAAAAAAAAGAAATCACCCCTGAAAAAGAACTGATAGATCAACTCGACAAAGATTTTAAAATGGTCTTAAAGATACTCAAAAACTATATGAAGATGAGCAGAAAGTCAAGAAAACAATGCATAAGCAAAATAGAAAATCAACAAAGAGGTAACAAACCTAAAAAGAAATCCAAAAGAAAGTCTGAAGCTGAAAAGTCTAAAAACTGAAATAAAAAATCCACTGCAGGAATTCAAAGGCAGATCTGATCAGACAGAAAAAAGAATCAGTGAACTTGAAGATAAAAATTGGAAATTATCAAGTATTAAGAGCAGAAAGAACAAAGATTGAAGAAAAGTGAACAAAAACTAAGGGACCCATAGGACATCATAACTGGTCCAACATATGCATTAGCAGAGTCCCAGAAAGAGAAGAGAGAAAGGAACAGAAAGAATATTTGAATAAATAATTGCCAAAAACTTCCCAAATTTGATGAAAGACACGAATATAAACATCCAACCTTAACTGCAAGTAGGATGAACTCGGAGAGACTCAGAACCAAACACATTGTAATCAAACCATGAAAGTCAAAGACAGAGAATCTTAAAAACACCAAGAGAGAAACAACATATTACATTCAAGGAATCCTTAAAGTTTGTAACTCCACTTTTTATTTTCTATATAATGTAAGAGAATACATTTAAAAGAAAAAAATGGGCCAGGTGCAGTGGCTCATGCCTGTAATCCCAGCTATGTGGGAGGCTGAGGCAGGAGAATAGCGTGAACCAGGAAGGGGAGGTTGTAGTGAGCCAAGATGGCACCACTGCACTCCAGCCCAGGCAACAAGAGCAAAACTACATCTCAAAAAAAAAAAAAAGAAAAGAAAAGATAAAAGTTACAAGTCTGCAAGCCAGTATTATTGTAACTTTGGTTTGTAACTCCACATTTTGTTTTCTACATAATTTAAAAGGCTAATACATTACAAATTATTTGTTTATGATTTTGGACACACAATGTACAAAGATGTAATTCTGTGATATCAACAACTGAAAGGAATGGTGATGCAGCTGTTAAAGGAGCAGAACTTTTGTAAGGAATTGAAGTTAAGGTGGTATAAATCCAAATTAGAGTGTCATAACTTAAAGATATTAAATGTAATTCCCATGATAACCACAAAGAAAACAGCTATAGAATATACACAAAAGGAAATGAGAAAGGAATTTAAATGTTTCACTATATATAAAAAAAATCACCTAAACACAAAAGATGGCAATGTAGGAAATGAGGGGCAAAGAAAGCTACAACGGACACAGAAAACAAACAACAAAATGACAGAAGTAAGTCTCTCCTCATCAGTAATTATTTTAAATGTAAATGGATTAAATCCAGATTCACAAAGATATGATATAATGAAAAAGAATATAGCAGATGGTATCTGGAAGTGGGGTACTACTATAACAAATACCTAAAAACATGGAAGTGGCTTTAGAATTCGTAATTGGCAGAGGCTACAACAATTTTGAGAAGTTTGACAGAAAAAACCTACATTGCCTTCAATGTAGTAGAAATATAGATGTTAATACATGCTTTCACTAGTGAGGGCTCAGAAAGAAGTGAAAAGTATGGCAGAGAAAACACAAATTACCTTAGAAAATACCCAAATCATTGTAAACAGACTATTGGTAGAAATATGGATGTTAAAGGCATTGCTAGTGAAGGCTCAGAAGGAAGTGACGAACATGTTATTGGAAAACTTGAGAGAAGATGATCCTTGTTACACAGTGGCAGAAAGTTTAGCAGAACTGTCCTACAGTTATGCGGAAAACACAACTTATAAATGATGAAACTGGAAATTTAGCTGAGGAGATCTTCAGGAAAAGTGTTAAAGGTATGGCCTGATGTCTTCTTGCTGCTTATGTAAAATGCAAGAGGAAAGAGACAAATTGAAGAATGAACTGTTAAACAAAAAGAAACCAGGACTTGATGACTTGGGAAATTCTCAGCCCATTCACATTGCAAAATATGCTAAAATTTAGAGATTCACTGTCAGGAAAATATGCTCTAGAGAAAAAGTTGAGGCTGGGCCTGGACAATCTTTTGTTAATATCTCAGAAAATCAAAAGGTCAGAGCATTCAGTCACACAAAATACTCTTTGAAAAGATAAAGTGAGTGTTTCCAAGATGGCTGAACAGTAACAGCCCCAGTCTACAGCTCCCAGCGAGATTGACGCAGCAGACGGGTGATTTCTGCATTTCCAACTGAGGTAACTGGTTCATCTCATTGGGACTGGTTGGAGAGTGGGTGCAGCCCATGGAGGGAGAGCCAAAGCAGGGTGGTGCATTGCCTCACCGCGAAACACAAGAGGTCGGGGGATTTTCCCTTCCCAGCCAAGGGAAGCTGTGAGTGACTGTACCTGGAGGAGCAGTACACTGGTGCCCAAATACTGCACTTTTCCCATGGTCTCTGCAACCGGCAGACCAGGAGAAACCCCCCTGTGACTGGCTTGGTGGGTGCCACACCCACAGCGCCTTGCTCGCTGCTAGTGCAGCAGTCTGAAATCGACCTGGAACATGGGACCTTGGCAGGCAGGCATTGCCATTGCTGAGGCTTGAGAAGGTGGTTCTATGTTCACAGTGTACACAAAGCGGCAGGGAAGCTCGAACTGGGCGGAGCCCACCACAGCTCAGCAAGGCCTACTGCCTCTCTAGATTCCACCTCTGGGGGCAGGGCATATCTGAACAAAAGGCAGCAGACAGCTTCTGCAGACTTAAAAGTCCCTGCCTGCCAGCTCTGAAGAGAGCAGTGGTTCTTTCAGCACAGTGTTCAAGCTCCGATAACGGACAGACTGCCTCCTCAAGTGAGTCCCTGACCCCCGTGTAGCCTGACTGGGAGACACCTTCCAGTAAGGGCCAACAGACACCTCAAACAGGCGGGTGCCCCTCTGGGACAAAGCTTCCAGAGGAAGGATCAGGCATTGTTGTTCTGCAGCTTCCGCTTGTGATACCCAGGCAAACAGCATCTGGAGTGGACCTCCAGCAAACTCCAACAGACCTGCAGCTGAGAGGCCTGTCTGTTAGAAGGAAAACTAACAAACAGAAAGGAATAGCATCAACATCAGCAAAAAGGACATCCAAACCAAAACCCCATCCATAGGTCCCCAACATCAAAGACCAAAGGTAGATAAAACCACAATGATGGGGAGAAACCAGAGCAGAAAGGCTGAAAATTCCAAAAACCAGAACACCTCTTCTCCTCCAAAGGAACACAACTCCTCGCCAGCAAGGGAACACAACTGGATGGAGAATGAGTTTGACGACTTGACAGAAGTAGGCTTCAGAAGGTGGGTAATAACAAACTACTCTGAGCTAAAGGAAAATGTTCTAACCCATCCCAAGGAAGCTAAAAATCTAGAAAAAAGGTTAGACGAATGGCTAATTAGAATAACCAGTGTAGAGAAGAGCTTTAATGACCTGATAGAGCTGAAAACCACAGTATGAGAACTTCGTGAAGCATACACAAGCTTCAATAGCCAATTCGATGAAGCGGGAGAAAGGAATCAATGACTGAAGATTAAATTAATGAAATAAAGCAAGAAGACAAGATTAGAGAAAAAAGAGTGAAAAGAAATGAACAAAGCCTCTAAAAAATATGGGACTATGTGAAAAGACCAAATCCACATTTGACTGGTGATCCTGAAAGTGACAGGAAAATGGAACCAAGTTGGAAAACACTCTTCAGGATATTATCCAGGAGAACTTCCTCAACCTAGAAAGACAGGCCAACATTCAAATTCAGGAAATACAGAGAACACCACAAAGATACTCCTCGAGAAGAGCAATCCCAAGACACATAATTGTCAGTTTCACCAAGGATTAAATGAAGAAAAAACTGTTAAGGGCAGCCAGAGAGAAAGGGCGGGTTACCCACAAATGGAAGCCCATCAGACTAACAGTGGATCTCTCTGCAGAAACCCTACAAGCCAGAATAGAGTAGGGGCCAATATTCAACATTCTTAAAGAAAAGAATTTTCAAATAAGAATTTCATATACAGTCAAACTAAGCTTCATACGTGAAGGAGAAATAAAATCCTTAACAGACAAGTAAATGCTGAGAGATTACGTCACCACCAGGCCTGCCTTACAAGAGCTCCTGAAGATAGCACTAAACATAGATAGGAACAACTGGTACCAGTCACTGCAAAAACATGCCAAATTGTACAGACCATCGACACTATGAAGAAACTGCACGAATTAATAGGCGAAATAATCAGCTAGCATCATAATGACAGGATCGAATTCACACATAACAATATTACCCTTAAATATAAATGGGCTAAATGCCCCAATTAAAAGATACAGACTGGCAAACTGGATAAACAGTCAAGACCCATCGGTGTGTTGTATTCAGGAGACCCATATCACACGCAAAGACACACATAGGCTCAAAATAAAGGCATGGAGGAAGATCTACCGCAGAAATGGAAAGCAAAAAAAAGCAGGGGTTGCAATTCTACTCTCTGATAAAACAGACTTTAAACCAACAAGATCAAGAGAGACAAAAAAGGCCATTACATAACGGTAAAGGGATCAATTCAACAAGAAGAGCTAACTATCCTAAATATATATGTACCCAATATAAGAACACCCAGATTCATAAAGCAAGTTCTTGGAAACCTACAAAGAGACTTAGACTCCCACACAATAATAAAGGGAGACTTTAACACCCCACTGTCAACATTAGACAGATCAATGAGACAGAAAATTAACAAGGATATACAGGACTTGAACTCAGCTCTGGACCAATTAGACCTAATAGACATCTACAGAACTCTCCACCCCAAATCAACAGAATATACATTCTTCTCAGTACCACATAGCACTTATTCTAAAACTGACCACATAATTGGAAGTAAAACACTCATCAAATGTAAAAGAACAGAAATCACAAAAAACTGTCTCTCAGACCACAGTGCAATCAAATTATAACTCAGGATTAATAATCTCACTCAAAATCACACAACTACATGGAAACTGAACAACCTGCTCCTGAATGACTACTGGGTAAATAACGAAATGAAGGCAGAAATAAAGATGGTCTTTGAAACTAATGAGAACAAAGACACAACATACCAGAATCTCTGGGACACGTTTAAAGCTGTGTGTACAGGGAAATTTATAGCACTAAATGCCCACAAGCAAAAGCAGGAGAGATCTAAAATCAACATCCTAACATTACAATTAAAAAAACTAGAGAAGCAAGAGCAAACACATTCAAAAGCTAGCAGAAGACAAGAAATAACTAAGATCAGAGCAGAACTGAAGGAGATAGAGACACAAAAAACCCTTCAAAAATTCAATGAATCCAGGAGCTGATTTTTTGAAAAGATCAACCAAATAGACAGACTGCTAGCAAGATTAATAAAGAAGAAAAGAGAGAAGAATCAAATAGACACAATGAAAAATGATAAAGGGGATATCACCACCAATCCCACAGAAATACAAACTACCATCAGAGAATACTATAAACACTTCTAAGCAAATAAACTATAAAATCTAAAAGAAATGGATAAATTCCTGGACACATACACCCTCCTAAGTGTAAAGCAGGAAGAAATTGAATATCTGAATAGACCCATAACAGGCTCTGAAATTGAGGCAATAATTAATAGCCTACCAACCAAAAAAAGTCCAGGACCAGATGGATTCACAGATGAATTCTACCAGAGCTACAAAGAGGAGATGGCACCATTCCTTCTGAAACTATTCCAATCGATAGAAAACGAGGGAATCCTCCCTAACTCATTTTATGAGGCCAGCATCATCCTGATACCAAAGTCTGGCAGAGACACAACAAAAAAAGAAAATTTTAGGCCAATATCCCTGATGAACATCAATGCGAAAATCCTCAATAACACTGGCAAACCGAATCCAGCAGCACATCAAAAAGCTTATCCTCTGCGATCAAGTTGGCTTCATCCCTGGGATGCAAGGCTGGTTCAACATATACAAATCAATAAACGTAATCCATCACATAAACAGAACCAATGACAAAAACCACATGATTATCTCAATAGATGCAGAAAAAGCCTTCAATGAAATTCAATAGCCTTTCACGCTAAAAACTCTCAATAAACTAGGTATCGATGGAACGTATCTCAACATTATAAGAGCTATTTATGACAAGCCCACAGCCAGTATCATACTGAATGGGCAAACACTGGAAGTATTCCCTTTGAAAACCGGCACAAGACAAGGATGTCCTCTCTCTCCACTCTTATTCAACACAGTACTAGAAGTTCTGGCCAGGGCAATCAGGCAAGAGAAAGCAATAAACCGTATTCAAATAGGAAGAGAGAAAGTCAAATTGTCTCTGTTTGCAGAAGACATGACTGTATATTTAGAAAACCCCATCGTCTCAGCCCAAAATCTCCTTAAGCTGATAAGCAACTTCAGCAGTCTCAGGATACGAAATCAATGTGCAAAAATCACAAGCATTCCTATACACTAATAACAGACAAACAGCCAAATCATGAGTGAACTCCCCTTCACAATTGCTACTAAGAGAATAAAATACCTAGGAATATAACTTACAATGGATGTGAAGGAGCTCTTCAAGGAGAACTACAAACCACTGCTCAAGGAAATAAGAGAGGACACAAACAAATGGAAAAACATTCCATGCTCATGGATAGGAAGAATCAATATCGTGAAAATGGCCTTAGTGCCCAAAGTAATTTATAGATTCAATGCTATCTCCATCAAGTTACCACTGACTTTCGTCACAGAATTGGAAAAACCTACTTTAAACTTCATATGGAACCAAAAAGGAGCCCACATAGCCAAGACAATCCTGGGTAAGAAGAACAAAGCTGGAGGCATCACGCTACCTGACTTCAAACTTTACTACAAGGCTACAGTAACCAAAACAGCATGGTACTGGTACCAAAACAGATATATAGACTAATGGAACAGAACGGAGGCCTCAGAAATAATGCCACACATCTACCACCATCTGATATTTAACACACCTGATACACACAAGCAATGGGGAAAATATTCCATATTTAATAAATGGTGTTAGGAAAACTGGCTAGCCATCTACAGAAAACTGAAACTGGACCCCTTCCTTACACCTTATAGAAAAATCAACTCAAGATGGATCAAAAACTTAAATGTAAAACCTAGGACCATAAAAATCCTAAAAGCAAACCTGGGCAATACCATTCAGGACACAGGCATGGGCAAAGACTTCATGTCTAAAACACCAAAAGTAGTGGTAACAAAAGCTAACATTGACAAATGGGATCTAATTAAACTAAAGAGCTTCTGCACAGCAAAAGAAACTACCATCAAAGTGAACAGGTAACCTACAGAATGGGAGAAAATTTTGTAAGCTATCCATCTGACAAAGGGCTAATATCCAGAATCTACAAAGAACTTGAACAAATTTACAAGGAAAAAAACCAACAACCCCATCAAAAAATGGGCAAAGGATATGAACAGACACTTCGCAAAAGAAGACATTTATGCAACCAACAGACATATGAAAAAAATGCTCATTATCACTGGTCATTAGAGAAATGCAAATCAAAACCACAATGAGGTACCATCTCACACCAGTTAGAATGGCAATCATTAAAAAGTCAGGAAATAACAGATGCTGGAGAGGTTGTGGAAAATAGGAACCCTTTGACACTGTTGGTGGGAGTGTAAACTAGTTCAACCATTGTAGAAGACAGTGTGACAATTCCTCAAGGATCTAGAACTAGAAATACCATTTGACCCAGCCATCCCATTACTGGGTATATACCCAAAAGATTATAAATCATGCTGCTATAGACACTTGCACACATTATGTTTATTGCGGCACTATTCACAATAGCAAAGACTTAGAACCAACTCAAATGTCCACCAATGATAGACTGGATTCAGAAAATGTGGCACATATACACCATGGAATACTAAGGAGTCATAAAAAAGGATGAGTTCATGTCCTTTGCAGGGACATGGATGAAGCTGGAAACCATCATTCTCAGCAAACTATAACAAGATCAGAAAACCAAACACCACATGTTCAGGTGGGAGTTGAACAACAAGAACACACGGACACAGGGAGGGGAACATCACAAACTGGGGCCTGTAGGGGGTGTGGGGTTAGGGCAGGGATAATATTAGGAGAAATACCTAATGTAGGTGATGGGTTGATGGGTGCAGCAAACCACCATGGCACATGTATACCTATGTAGCAAAACTGCACATTCTGCACATGTAACCCAGAATTTAAAGTATAATAATAAGAAGAAAGATAAAGCATGTGACTCACAGATCTCCACAGCCATCTCAGCTGAAGCCAAAAAACAGGTATAGGATTCCCCAGGAAAGACCTGCCCAGAGCCTCTTGTTGGATGACATGAATATACATGACATACATGGGAGACTCACAAGATTCTTAAGAGTGGCATACTAGCATGACAGCTAGCTTGAGGCTGGGCGCGGTAGCTCGCACCTGAAATCCCAGCACTTTGGGAGGCTGAGGCAGGAGTTCAAGACCAGACTGACCAACATGGAGAAACCCCGTCTCTACTAAAAATACAAAATCAACTGGGCGTGGTGGTGCATGCCTGTAATCCCGGCTACTCTGGAGGCTGAGGCAGGACAATCGCTTGAACCCAGTACGGGGAGGTTGCAGTGGAGTGCCACTGCACTCCAGCCTGGGCAACAAGAGAAAAACTCCATCTCAAAAACAAATAAACAAACAAAACAAAACAAAAAGCTAGCTTGAATTGAAAGGGATGGAGAGAAGCCTGTTGGACCCTCAAAATTCTACAGTCAGGAAACAGGCTGATGAAACTACTCAGCTGCAAACACATGCTACCCTTCAGGAAAAAGGAAAGTCAACTTTGAGGGTGGAATCCTAAGCCCAGAGAGCAAAGCCTCAAGACTAGAGGATGAAGGCCTTGAAATTTAATGGAATGTGCATGGCTAGATTTTTGAAAATGCCTGGGACCTGTGACCCCTTTTTTCCTTTTAGTTTCTCCCCCATTTGAAAAAGAATATATATAATTAGTATCCTATGCTTGTCCCACCACTGTATTTTAACAGCAAAATACAAAAAAAGAAAATACATATCCTCAGATGTAGAGGAGTTTTGCCCGAAGATGTACCATACTCAGAGTATCGCCCTTATGTGATTTAGATAATGAGATTTGAGACTTTTTAGTTGATGACATTTACATGAAATTTTTGACCCTGCATTGATGCTGTAATGGGTGGAGACTTTTGGAAACGTTGGGATGGGGTGAACATATTTTGCATATGAGATGTAAGTGGAATCTGAGAGAACAAAGGGAAGACTGTGATAAACTTAATGTTTACACAGCAAGTGGAAATTTAGGTTACTCATCAAGTTGACCTTAAGACAGAAAGAATATCCTGAATTATCCAATGTAATCACAAGGGACCTTAGAAGTAGAAGAGTGCAGCAGAAGAGTCAGTATCAGAGAAGATGTGATGACAAAAGTAAGGTCATCAGAGTGATGCAAATATGAGGACTCAACCTGTCACTGCTAGCTTTGAAGGTGAAGGAAGAAGGCCAGGGGCAAGAAATGCTGGCAGCCTCTATAAGCTGGAAAAGACAGGAAACTGGATTCTTCCCTAGAGCCTCCAGAAAGGAATGCGGCCCTGCCAATACCTCGATTATAGCCCAGTAAGATCTGTGTAGGACATCTAACCTACAGCATGCTACTACAGTAAATTAGTATTGTTATCAGCCACTAAGTTATGTGGTAATTTGTTATGACAGCAATAGAAGACAATTTCTGTGGTTTATAGACAGAAGTTGAGTATCACTATATTTCCCTCAAAGATGTAAAATACCTCATGGCTCTCCTATGAATTCATTATGTGTAGCTTAGCATGTAATTTAGGAATGATGGTTCTAGGACAGGGGTCAGCAAACTGGAGCCAAATCCAGCCCACTGCCTGTTTTTGTAAACAAAATTATATTAGACATAGCCATGCCGATTCCTTTACTTATTGTCTATGGCTGCTTTCATACTACAGCAAAATTGAGTAGTTGTGACCCCTTCCAGCCCTTTTCAGAAAAAGTTTGCCAACTGCTCCTCTAGGGTATGGCTCTACTCTACCCATTTAACTTGATTTGCCTTCACTCTAGTTATATCCCATTATCTCTCCTCCCCATATTCTTACCAATTCTGAGTTCCTGTCAGTACCTTAGCTCATGCTACAATTCCATCTTAGAATTCCCTTTCCTCTCTTCCATGTCTTGTAACATGTGAGGCACATCTCAAGTCATACTTTCTACCCAAAACCTTCCCCATCTCCTCTATCAAGGCATTTTCCCCATAACATGCTACTTAGGCTTTGATTGATTAAAGAGCTTTTTTATTGCTCACCAAATTACTTCATATATGTTACAATCTGTTTATACAAATGTCTGTAAGCTCCACAACTGTTAAAAGTGATATTACAGATGATTTATTTGTAGACATTCCAGCAGTATAATGGCTGGTATCTCTTTTATCATTTGCAGGTTTTGATATCTATAATACTCATAGGATAAGTTTGTTATAGCAGACAACCTTCTCTAATCCCTCTCTTAAATTCCTGTTTTTTTAATTTAAATACCTTTTCATTTTATATAAAATAAATTGAATAAAAAAGGGCAAAGGTGCCAGAATTGGCACAAGAGTTATGCAAATTTGTTATTCTCAAAAGACTATACGCAGAATAGTATACTAGTTCTCTGTTTTTAATAAAGTGTGTAGCAGATGTTATGCTAAGTCAGAAATCCTGTGTGTTCAACTGAATACATCTACTGTCTACAGACTATCTCTATCTGATCCACTGCAATCACCTCATTATACCAAAACTAGACATCAAAAGCCAAAGGTCTAATGCCTGTAAAATTTTAAAGGTAGATTTGGGGGGTTGGTGGCAAAGATGATATAGAAAGATGTTAAATAATTTTTAATATCTAACATTTGAATTTCACAAATCTTAATTATTTAGGTAGTCATCAGCAATTCACTATTCTTTTCATTGAACTGAAACATAAAAACTTGACTCGGATACTTTTGTCAAACTAATGTCATTCCTAAGCTTTCACTCCTAAGAGTCAAGTCCTGGCCAAAGATTTCCATTATGGGCCAGATTTATATTTAAATGACCATTTTACTTAGACTGAGGGCAGGTAGTTGTCATAACCACTGAGTAGCCCAAGTGACCATGAACCAATTACCCTGAAATTAATTTTGAGTTGCCATTCAAATAGTTATCTCTCTCAAACAATAAACCTAAAATTCTTGCGGTTCCAGACAAATTAAGATACAAGACTTGACTTCATTACAGTATGGGCACAAAACAAAATAGATTTCGGAAATTTCTTTTCTCCCACTCTAAGAAAAAATATTTGCTACTGAGACTTCAAGGAAAATGACAGCAAATGTCCTCATGCCTTCTTTCTCCAGACTCCCAGAATACCCCTTATCCTTTTTTGTGCTTACAGATACTTCCCTCTGCTTAGAATGTCCTTCCTCTACTGTATACCTAGAAAACTTTTCCTTCATGTTTAATCTCAAATATAATCTGCTTTGTGAAGCCTTCCCTGACACCCTTAAGCATATTTAAAGTTCTCCCTGCTTTGCCCATATCCCCTATTAAACAATTATAAGTATTTAAGTTTCTTATTTGCATACATATTTGTTTATAGGTGTCGAAGAGTCTTATTTTTCATCCTTAGTACCTGGCACATAGAAGCTGTCTCATAATACTTAACGAATAAAACTCATTCCCTCTCGACATTTTTAAAACAAACTATTCTAACCTGGCTTTAAAAACTCCTTTCTTTCTCTTCTAAAAATATCCCTACTGGTCCAGCCATAATGTCGAGTTCCTTTCAGAATCTTACCTGTTTGCTTGCCCTATTAAATCTAGATGCTTTAAAGAAAGCACATCTTTCCTGCTGTTCCACCACTTTGCTCTAAATCTGTTTACTGGCTTCAAGAAAAATTTTTGGAACAAATTTCAATCTGCTTTTTTTTACCCAATGTATTCCATAACTTCAGATCCATTCATCTGTTTCCATTAAGATCAATTCCAAAGCTTTTCATTTCCCCAGAAATCTTTTACCAAATTACTCCTATGCTCTTTGCATAATTTCTAAAGGTAAGGTTTATCTCAACAAGAGTCCATATATCATTCAGCAAACTTTAATTTAAAATGAAATCATTTTATCTCTAATCTTGGAAAACAAATTTGAAGTAATTCTCAGTTAACTTATTTAGCAGGTTTTTAGAGATGGTTTTAGAGGCTTTGGAGAATAGAATCACATCTGAACAAACTAACGGAAGCACCTCAGGTTGGGAGTGACTCACCGGTACTCCTTGGTATACTCAAAGTCTTGTTTGTTGTAGGCAGGTTTTAGGAAATTGCACTCAATGACTCCAATTACTCCTACACCTTCTCCACGAGTTGGCTTAGAAGAAAATATTAATTTCAACACTTACATTACTGTTGGCTGCCTGCAGGCATTTCCTTTTGATTCCAAACAATAATAGAAAGGTTACATAACGTTCATGAGCAAGAAAAGACCATCAAGATCTAGAGAAACACTTAGAATGAACATCAACAGACTGCAAGCATTAAACTGAACTAGAAATTCTGACAAATTCTAGGGCAGAGATTTTCAAAATATGATCCATAGATCACTAGGAGTCTTCTGCAATTAGTAGCCATCTCTACTTCACCCACACTACCTCAACTTTTATCTGCTTTATATTCCAGGACTACCATAAGACTGCATTTGAATAAAGAATTACCGTGCTAAAAAACCAAGGTTATATACTACTGTTCTAAGGAACTGAAACAAATATTCATCTGAAAACAATTTTAGGGGTGCTATGTGATCCTATATTAAAATAAACAATTTTCCCACATACATAGGCCACCAAACAACTACTAAAGAGAGTCACACAGCAATTATTAATTACAAGTTGATGCAAGAGTTTCATAGATTTAAATCATATTCTAATTCTTTAACGGAAGAAACCGAGTAAAGGTGTAATTAGACTGGCACACAAACATGAGTTGTCTAAAGGTGCTATAACAAGGAAAAACAAAATAGGCTGAAAATGAGTTATCCTGGGCTTTATATAACTGTCTTACTATGATGAAGCAGTTCATCATTTTTGTGCTTTAGCAATCTTATCTGTAAAACAGGAATAAAAGGGATACTTGTAGACATTGCTACTTTAAATAATCATTAAGACATTAAAGATGATGGTAAAATTTGTATAAAGTGGTTTTAAAAATATTTTCACATAATTCATCCCATTTACATCTCTCAACCCTGTAAGCTGCGAGGTAGGCAAAGCAGGTATGTTTATTATTGTTGTTTCCACTTTATAGGTCAGGAAATTGATCCTCAGATAAATTAAACAATTTATTCAATGTTACACAGCCTGTAAATGGAAAATTCAGGACCCAAATCCTGGTCTTCAACCACCATATTTTATATGCCTTTCACTACGCCTTATTGTCTTCCCAAGAAAATGGAAAGAGTTACCTAAAACACAAATAAGCTGAGACACATGGTAAACTTGCTGGTATTCTCATTCTGCCTCTTAGTAACAGCTACTTAGAAAATGTATTCAGTAAAGTTGTTGGGTTGATTAACATCTGAAGAATGAGAGGTAGAAAGAGTTTTTCAACACAAGACAGCTCACTGGTAACACAATTCCAGGATCAGAATTCAAAAAGCATCATAAGATGGGAGTAAAAGCCATTAATGAGCCTATCCCCTTTGCAAATTTTAAATTCTCTTCCTACTCTTTTCAGCCTCCTATGACAAAGAAATATTAACCACTCACCTTCACCTGGCACCCCACCTTCTCAAAGGATTTTATGAGTCGGTTGTTATGATACATCATTATTCCAAACTGGTTACTATTCTTGCAAGAGAACCCAAAGGTGATTCTCACCTGCTTATTCTGAGAAGAACATTGTTAAGGAGACAAACATACCAGGGACTTCAACGATAAATTTTGCACCATATTATAGAAAAAACATCAAATACCAAGGGACATAAATTGGTACAACCTTTTGAGAGGGCATTTAAACACCTGTTGCAATTGCTTTGAGAATATTCTTAATATTCGACCAAGTAATTATCTTTTAAAGAATTTATCCCACAGAAACAGTCAGGGAGGCCCACAAAGGTTTAGGAATTACAGAGATTTTTCAATTTGTTATAAAAGCAGAAAAACAGAAATAATTTAAATGTTCAACAATAAAGAAATGATTAGATAAATGTTGATACAGCTACATGCAGCTCTTTTAAAATTATGCCCTTGAAATATGTGAGAATATCAGGAAATGCTCAGATTATAAAAACATTACACACACACGCACACACACCACACACATGCATAGAAAGACTGTAAGAAAAGATACCTAAATACCATCAGTGATTATAAAATTGACAAATAATCACAAAACATTTTTTAGCCCTTGCTAGTTGCTCAATTTGCTGCTAGGGCTCATAGGTTCTGATAAGAGCTGTAAATGGGCCAATACGAATCTGTAAAATTATATCCAATAAAGTAAATCTTCTTACCATACCAAACACAATGAAAGCAAAAGCAAAGGTAAAGAACAATGAATAGTCCTGTAGTGATACATCTCATGGGAAGAAGTTAACAAGCTTGGATAAATGAAATGAAGACAACTGATTATTACAAGTAAAATATGAATAATGATGAGTTTTTAACAGGTCCTACTTAATTTAAAAACCGAGGTAAGTAAGTGAGAAAGATAAAGGGGAGACAGAGAAACTGAGATTTTCATTAAAACAAATTCTAAGAAACCTTCATGTCTAAATGAGTCAAATGAAAATTTATTTTTGTCACTTATTCAAAAAATGATCTCCATGCCCCCTTTAAAAGACAAGCTACTTGCATCAAAACCCTATAACAAATGGGTCACATATGACACAAAGACATGACTCAAGTGGGTGCATAACACAGTAATGTTTGGCTCAGAATATATAATGTTCTGGACTCTAGCAGTTCACATAAAACCTCAAATAAGACCTATTCTAATGCAAAAACAAAACAAGACAAAACTCCTGCAAGCAAACAAACCAAAATCCTATGCCATAAAATTAACTTTGTAAAGATAAAGATTGTCAAATTTTTCTTTCTGTTGTGCACTTTTAAAATTCCAAATTATGGAGTGAGGGTACACTGGGGTAGGAGACTTGCCAAATTAGTGCAAGGAGACAGAACAAAGATGAAAGAAGTGGACTTTGATAATTGAGAAGTAAGTAAGTTAGTATCAATGATCTTGTTCCTCAGTGACCTTGGGGGAAATTTTATTAGGACTTTCATTTTACCCATGCCTAAAGTAAATCTGTTTAGTCCAAACTATAATATTGGAAGGTAATTTGGTTTAATGAGAAGGGAGTCTGAGAAGAGCTGAGGTAACATATAGAATGCATGCATAAAAGTTTCCCGGATAGAAACCCACAAAAGAAAAAAGCTAGAGACAGGTATGTGTTATATCCTAAAACAGTAGTTGGAAAGCACTTCTTTAGACTGGCTCTGTTAAACCTATGGTACCAATATCCTAGTCTACATATGGTGAGATTATAACTAATTCACCTATAGAAGCAAACAATGCTAGCTCTGGCTTTATTAAATTGATTTGTTTAGTGCTTTAAGAAAACATTCCTAGTAGCCAAGATATGTGTTTCCAAAAAGGAGAAAAAAGAGACCAACAATTTCTCATTTTTGGTCAGGGAAGGACAAAGCATGCTACATAATGCCTTTGATAAAGCAAATAGAGTGTGAGCATGTTTCTCAGGCCAAGAGTTGTGCTTAGTTACTAGAAAATAAATTAAAAGGACAATTTTTCATAACCTTGCAAGTTTTCAGCCTTTCAAAAACATTTTCTGCCCCAAAAGCCATCAACGAAGTTGTACCTAATATCCACAGTTCATCTGAAGATTTTTTTCTAGTCTCTGAAATCCATTCTCGATGCAATGCGGGGGAGAGGTAGAAGTAAAAAGCAATGGCTCCTCTGAGTGGCTACCATTATGAGAAGTACCAGGAATTTATGTCAAACCCTAAGAAGATTTATTTCACTCTAGAAAATCAACTTTTAATTTCCACTTTCCTAACTTCAATCAATGTAAGTCTGGACCTGTTACAATAAAAAATTGCAGTGTATCTACAAGATTAAGAAGTTCTAGTCAGTATTTTGCTTATTTCAGTAAATTTAATATATATCAAAATCCCAGTACAAACCAAATGATGTGTATTATTCCTTACAGTAGAGATTCTCAAACCTGGCTGCTCAATAGAATCAGCTGAGGATTTTAAAATAATAAATATTTCTTATTTTTTTAAAAAAAGGTTTCAGACACTACTGAACCAGAATCTCCAGTCTCAAGATTCTATTATTTCAACAGTTTCCAGGTGATTTCTGATAAAAATGGTACATAGATTGGCATTTAAGAAAGACTTCCTCAGAGTACACTATAATAGAATTTAAGAAAGACTTCCTCAGAGTACACTATAATAGAATGTGTACTATGACATATGTTTTTGAATTGGAAAGGAAAAGTTTTTGTTTTTCTGTGTCAACCTGAAAACTTAATTCTGAAATAAAGAGGTCAACTTCATGTAGTGGTATAGTTGTAAGGATACTGTGAAGGTAGGTTTATATGTATCATATTCTACATTGGCCAGGCTCTTGGCAATCATCTGGGTAGTCACCTTCTTTTGACGCAGAAAAATTTTCATCCGTGGCTTCATGTATAGAATACCACAAAATGCCTGTGGAATAGAATGGTGAAGGGAAAGTTATGTGATATTGCCAATTCTGCTGACATCCCCATAAAACACTGCTATCACCTGATTCTATGCTGGGCAAAGATTTGGCTCCATTTCTATACCTTCTTACACTATGTAAACTACCACACTAAAGTACTGTTGACTATATTATCTAAACTGTCTCACCTGAGACAATAAAAAGGAATACTAGCACATGGCTGGAGGGTTGTCATCTTTGAATAACTAAAAGAAGATCTTGTTCTATAATATTTTCAGGTTATAGGAAATCTTACCTCTCATTGTTGAAAAACCATTCTTACTTACCCTTAAAGAATATTCTGTTTCTGGCAGCTCAGAGGTAACACTGCCAGTCATTTTTTCTTCTGTGTCAAAGTCTGATACCAGGATGTCATATTGATCTGTATCAAAGTCCAACTCAGATTTTCCATTTTTATTTCTGGGGAAAACAGACAAGTACCAATCTAACAAAAACTGGCTCCAAAGGACAAAAAATGCACTAGGAACCCAAAAGAAAAAAAACAATATGAGCCAAAACTCAGGTATCTGCTTCTTTCCCTGACTACCAGTGCAAAGGAACTACAAACCACTTGGGTGGAGGATCATATGATACTTAAGGGTATTCCCATTCTAAACAAATCTACTTTTTCATAGAGGTGATGATGCCACATTCCTAAGAAAAAAAGAACGTGGAATGTCTATGATCTGATAAATCAAATGGATGTCAGCTATCTTCAAAGTGGGATCTTAAAATAGACACAAGCTTTCTAGGTATTGTTAGTAAGTCACTCAACATCATTTTCCCCAACTGAATGAACAGATGAATCAAAACCCACTTCTACCAACTTCAAACAAAAAAGATACTAACATCTCCCCAGATCTAATCCTATTTCTTAAAAGGAAAAAAGATTGTTATAAAACCAGCATATATTTACTAGTCCTCTAGGATACCATTTATAGAATTATCATTTAAACATAATGGTACTAACATTCCTTTCATAAGGAACTTTCTTCTTCCCATAATCTTTTTGGGCCACTTGGTTTTGATCCATTCCAAGACCCTGAGCTATATGACTAACCACTGCCAGGGAAAAAAGGTTAAGACCCATCTTAATCCTTGAAAAAAACTCAAATGACAGGTTTTAGAGAAAACATATATATCAGAACAGTAGTTCCCAAAATTTATTCTGTGCAACAGTAATCTCATAAGATACTCTTAAAAAGTACATAAAATAAAATACATAAAATACATAAAAGTTCTAAGATCAAATAAAATTGAGAAATAATTCTTAGCCCTCAGAGTCACCTTGAGCTCTAGTGATAACTCTGCTTCATACTTCAGGCTCTGTAAGCTCAGAGCTGCTGTGTTGAAATTGTAGCTCCTTTTATAGGGCTGCACCAGAGCCATTATGGTCTGTCTGCATCATGTCCATGTCAATGTATGATAGCATATTATGGATTTTCCAGGATAATTCTGATTCTCACTACTCCACCCGACCCCAAGGCATATGCCCTGAGGAGATGCTCTGTCTTCCTTGTCCCTCACCTTCCCCATCTAAGGAAAAAAGGTCTGTAGAAACATTTTCGTTAGAGACAGGGTCTTGCTCTGTTGCCCAGGCTGGAGTGCAGTGGCATGATCATAGCTCACCATGGCCTCCAACTTCTGGGTTCAAGCAATTCTCCCATGTTGTTCTCCCAAAGGTCTGGGTTTAGAGGTGTGAGCCACCACCCAACCTAAAGAAACACTTTTTCAAAATTGATTGGGAAACGCTGCATAGTGTATAGCTCTTTTACATATTTTCAACATACATTAGTATATTAAAGTACTCCAGGACTCTCAGAAGTCCTACAATAAAGCAACACAGTAAACCTTAAGTCAGCTTTTCCCAAATTTATTTGACCATGTAATCCTTTATTTATACAGGTTGAGTATCCCTTAACTGAAATGTTTGGGACCAGAAGTGTTTTGGATCCTTTTGGATTTTGAAATATTTGCATTATACTTACTGGTTGAGCACTCCTAATCTAAAAATCCAAAATCCGAAATGTTCCAATGATCATTTCCTTTGAGTTGTCATGTCTGTGCTCAAAATGTTTTAGATTTTGCAGCATTTCAGATTTTAGATTTTTGGATTAGGGAAAGTCAACCTGTATAGCACCTAGTACCATATACATAACTGGGAAATGACATAAAAAGAAAAAGTTCTGTTTAAGATATGTAAATCACTGTAATACCTCAAAAAATTCTTTGTAATACCAACTATATTACTTGAGGTTTTCTCAGTAGGACACAGTGAGGATCTAAATTACCAATGTGTGAGTCACACTTCTTTTAATTGTTAAGTACAGTACTCTCTATATAAACCAGCATTGTTTTTATTTGTTTTACCCAGGTAAATGAGACAAAATACTTCACCTAAGGAGAAAAGGATGAAGAAATGTATCTGATAATCTTTTCTATTAGGCATATCAGTAATACCTCTATTTTATATTAAAGGTTTTTAGGGTTATTTTTTAGTGTTTAGGTGTTAATCCATTCTTTTTTCTTTTTTCTTTTTTTTTTTGAGATGGAGTCTTGCTCTGTTGCCCAGGCTGGAGTGCAGTGGCGCCATCTCCACTCACTGCAAGCTCTGCCTCCCGGGTTTATGCCATTCTCCTGCCTCAGCCTCCCGAGTAGCTGGGACTACAGGCGCCCGCCACCACGCCCGGCTAGTTCTTTGTATTTTTTTAGTAGAGATGGTGTTTCACCATGTTAGCCAGGATGGTCTCGATCTCCTGACCTTGTGATCTGCCCATCTCAGCCTCCCAAAGTGCTGGGATTACAGGCTTGAGCCATAATCCATTCTTAAATGTATTCCATTAGACATGCTAAGATTAAAAAAATGAAATACCATAAAGTATTTCTAGATTGTTTTATTAGTTTTGAAGACATGATCTTAACCTAGTCTCATTATAGTTCATATTTATCTGCTTCAAAGATTTTTTTCTACTTCTCTCTTTTTTTTTTTTTTTTTTTTTTAAGAGACAGGGTCTCACTTTGTTGCCCAGGCTGGTTTCAAATTCCTGGCCTCAAGTGATCCTCCTGCCTTGGCCTCCCAAAGTACTGGAATTACAGGTGTGAGCCACCATGCCTGGCCAGATTTTTCTACTTCTAATCCAGCTACTGTGAAAGCACTAATATAGAAGTTGTTATTTTTTTAAAGATCTTACTGTATTTTGTTTGCTCTAATTTTTCTTTCTCATGCTTCATTGTCATTGTCTAATAAGTAAAATAACTATCAATTACCAAACATAAAAAAATGCCTATTGGCCAGGCATGGTGTCTCACTCCAGTAATAGAGGCTGGGGTGGGTGGATCACTTGAGGTCAGGAGTACAAGATCAGCCTGGACAACATGGCAAAACCCCGTCTCTACAAAAAATATAAAAATTAGCCAGACGTGGTGGCACACACCTGTAATCCCAGCTACTCGAGAGGCTGAGGCACAAGAATCACTTGAACCCAGAAGGTGAAGGTTACAGTGAACCAAGTTTCCACCACTGCACTCCAGCCTGGGCAAGAGAGACTCTGTCTCATTAAAAAAAAAAAAAAAAAAAAAAAAGTGCCCATGAATATGAAATAGATATTTATAAAGGATTCTGAGGAGCTTAGAATATGCTAAACTGTCCTAATTATCTGTGGCAATAGCCTCAGGATATGTGTGTTTCCACCTTAAACATACCACATTCTACCAACAAGAACCACTATCTCAAACAGAACTGTTTTCCTTTTCCTTTTTTTTTTTTTTTTGAGACGGAGTCTCACTCTGTTGCCAAGCTGGAGTGCAGTGGCGTGATCTCGGCTCACTGCAACTTCCAACTCCTGGGTTCAAGTGATTCTCCTGCCTCAACCTCCCAAGTAGCTGGGACTACAGGGGTGCACCACCACGCCCAGGTAATTTTTGTACTTTTTTCTTTTTTTAATAGAGACGGGGTATCACCATGTTGGCCAGGATGGTCTCAGTCTCTCAACCTCGTGATCTGCCCACCTCAGCCTCCCAAAGTGCTGGGATTACAAGCATGAGCCACTGCACCCAGCCAGAACTCTTGTTTTTCTAAGACGAAGTTACATAAAAGTATGCAATGAGATATAAATATGTATCAAAATTTATCTATTTTGCTTCTCTAAAAAGAGTTATTAAAATATGCTAGGCCAAGTGCAGTGGCTCACACTTGTAATCCCAATAATTTGGGAGGCTAAGGAGGGAATATCGCTTGAAGCCAGGTGTTCGAGACTAGCCTGGGCAACATAAATGAGACCCTGTCTTTCTATAAAAATTTTGAAAGTTAAAATTAAATAAAAATGTGTTTCATCATACTACCTTTGTTTATTAGAAGCTATCACCTTCGTAATACTATACCTGCGGATGTTCCAAATGAGAACACGAGTGCCTTTTTTGCCTGGGATGGCATCAAACTGGGCCAGCAGGTCATTTTCACTGTTGAAAATGGAATAGTTCAAGATGGCTTCTAGGCTGGGCAATGAATCCTCGGTAATAATCATTTTTTGTAAAATCAAATATAGTCAAAGAAAAAAATAATATCTTAGGATGCTATTGAGAAGGAAGATCTGCCCTTTGGGTTGCATATTTAGACAAAACTATAGACATAAAGCATGCATATTACTGCTATAGAAAGAAGAAAGGTGAAAAATGGAGAAAAGTTATAGAGACAAGCTCCAAAATCAGTTGCCCATGCAGAATATAGCTTCAAAGATATAATGTAAACAAAGTCTTATATTTAAAAGCAAAGATCAAAGGCTTAAATTTTTAACTTCTTTGGAAGCAATAAGTTAAAACCTTATTGCTATACTGTTCCAGTCAAGACAACCAGGTGTCTAACAGAAGTAACAGCTGTGCAGATATAGGGAAATGACTATTCTGCTATTATATAAGCTGATAAACAGTATATTTCTAGGCGTATCAATACAAATGTAGCTATCCTTTGGAGGGGGGAAAAAAGGCAGGCCCCGGGAGCTTTACCATGGGGTGGTGGTAGAGCAGACACATACTATATAGATCAAACTGTGTAACAATGAAAATTTCAATACAGCAAAAACATTTCTAAGCTTCTGTCAATGGTCTTATTTTTTAAATATTTAATACAGAAAAATCCCAGTTAAATTTAAGACATTTGAATACCTCTTTTAAAACTTCTGATAGTTGGATTTGACCTGAAGAGGTTCCTATCAAAACACTCAGATTAGACTAATTTTTAACCAACATTCTCCATTTCCAGAAAGGATATTGTTTTGCTGGTTGAATGGAACAATTGGTACAATAACTGCCTGGGCCTGGACACATTCCAGATAGGTCTGTGATAGAAGTCCAACAGTGAGAGTACCCCCATTCTTGGTGAAGACAAGGGCGTCCTTTCCTAGCCGCATGGAGCCTGACTTGAAACCATTACCAAAGACCCCAATGGGACACTGGCTCTTCTTTATTACTTTATCTGTAAAGCCAAAGCTGCAATTACAGAAGAAAAAACAAATCAGAAAAAAAAGAAATCAGAATGGTAAAAAGCATCCTAAGATAGGTGACAGGCAGAATATTTGGCCTACAAATAAATAACACTTGTAAAAAGTCCCTCCTTTTTTATTCCTTTTGGTATTTATGGGCAAAACTATTAGGTTAAAAACACAGGAAATTACTATGGGGTAATGGGATTAATTTTTCTGTGTGGTTTGTGTGTACATAAATAGTTCCATTACGTTAGAGTCACACTTTATAAAAGTAAAAAAGGGCCCCTTTCCACCAGCTAACATAGCTGGAAAAGGCTTGGGAAGCTGCCTTTCCTGTCTAGATAAAACAGCTCTGATTGCTGTAGAAGCAAAGTTAGGGTAAGGTGAAAAGGGTAGTTATCTAGAGAGGGTAACAAAAGTTTCAGATATTGTCATTGGTCAGAGGTACTAGATTAGGCATCTCCTAACCTGTTTATATCATCCTCTAGAAATCTGAAAGTCAGGGATCATATATCTTGACAATTTCAACTCTCCACTCAAAGGATAATCCTTCCAATTCTTAGTCTCTGTTCCATCTGCTGGGACAGTTCATTGGAATGTGGCCAAAGGATAAAAATAGGTAGTTCTGCCTCTGAATATCAGCAAACAGCTGCAGTATAAAGTCTCTCTTGCTCTATTAAGGACCTTTCACTTAGGCACCTCAACAATCTCTGTAGTCCATTTTGATCAGCTTAATCTGGAAGCCAGAACCTTTCTCTTTTCTTGTATTTTTCATTCAGGTACACACCAAAATAACAGAACTTTAAAAACTAAAAATTAAATGATTACATATCTTCCCTCATCATCAATAAAACTAATTGTAAGGATTGTTTCTCAGGATGAGAAGGAGAAATGAATAGAGTTTGGTGAATGAGTACAAAACTTATAGTTAGATAGAATAAAAAAGTTCTAATGTTCCATAGCCCAGGGTGACTATAATTAGCAATAATACATCATATATTTCAAAGTAGCTAGAAAAGAGGACTTCCAATGTCACCAACATATAAATTCTCAAGGTGATGGAAACCCCAAACACCCTCACTTGATCACTGCACATTCTATGCATGTATAAAGTATTCACATGTACCCCATAAATATGTAAAATATTAGGTATCAATGAAAGAAAAAAAAATCATACTAAAAAGGATTGTTTCTCTCCAGACTGACTAATTTTACAATGTTGTGCACTACCATTCATTCAATAAATATTTAAACTAAGCACCTACGATGTGCCATGCATTGGGCTAAGCACTAGAGACAATTGTTAATAAAAGAGACATGATTTTTGCCCTCAGAGTTTATAATCTAAGGAAGGACTTCATATATTACAGATTAGGTGCTTCTCAACATCAATAAAATAGATACTCTGAGCAGACCATGACTGAGCAGGCTGATCTTTAACAATTTTACTCTTTTGAGCATGGAGAGCTGAGGTATCTGATTTCTACTTCCTGAAGGCTATGGTTTTGTGTTTACTCACTAGGAAAGGGAACCACCTTTTAATTTGCTATTTCAAAGCATTATACAGTAATACCATATGTCCTCCTAGAGTAAACACTTTATAGGAGCTGTGTGTATCGCACAAATAAATCTAGTGACAGAAAAAGGTAATTTCCACGGCAGCAGTCTGTTGGAAAAAAAAAGAATATTCAGTCTGTGTTGCCTATGGGCCTTAGTATTCCAGGATATAGACTTGTAATAGTAAGATTCAGGCATTCCCATTCTTCTTGTGGAAGAATTGGCTTTTTAAAAAAAAAAAAAGAGTTTGTTATGAGGATTAAATTATATACTGTATGCAAAATACATTAAGTATAAAGTAGTATTCAAACATTAATTTTAAACTAACTCTAGAAGTCATTCTGATAGTTGTCATGTGCTATCCCCTACTCCTACTTCAGACCTAAGATCACATCTAAAACTCAGGGCTCTCCATAAATAGTAATCTTACACACCACTTCAAATGAATTTGTATGGTTAACCGGACTTTAACTTTCTCTTATACCACAAAAGCTTCAATTAGGTGATCAAGGGGAAGTGGTGAAAGTAGGGAGATTACAACTCCCTTAATTTTTTAGCCTCTTCCACCATCTATCACCTCTTTTTCCCTTTGAAAGTATAAACCCTCACTGTGTTCATTTGGGGAGACCAAATGATGATACAAGGTTGAGAAGATAACCAGTAGCGTGAGGCTAGAACCAGAATGGAAAAGGATAAGAAAAATGAGAAGAGAGGAGCTGTAAACTCTGGATTTTTGTTGTTGTTACTGTGTTTCACTTAACTCTTCCTGTGTGCTCTTTTATTCCACCTAAGTTCTCATGTTAGGCATTCCATTTAAATGCAAACTGGCAGAATGAATGCCAGGTACCAATCAAATAACTACCTAATACAAAAGCCCTCACCACACATAATAGAATTGTAGGAATGAATATGATAGTTTGCTATAGCTCAGTAATATTTTCCACAGAGCTAACTTGGCTCAGGTGGTTTCTATTTGCTAAGTCAGTCCTGCTGTATCCTCTCATGTAAGAGACAACACTGTTTACACATCAAGGTGGCTTGGATACCAGCACTTTTAGTGGAATTCAAAACTACAGTAGCTTGCTCTGGAGTATCTTAAAATGTCAAGAATCCAGAATCCAGAGAGGTAAATTTAAATTGGGACTCTGCAGTGACACGTGTTTACCTATGTAATGAATCCTCACGTGTACCTCCAAACCAAATACAAAAGTTAAGAAAAATAATAGATAAATAAATAAATAAATAAGGACTCTGACCAATGAAACAAACCTTGGCAAAATCCATGGGCGCACAAAGGCAGGCACTGCTATTTCCTAGGTATTTTTGTGATTTAATATGTAACATAAAAGAATGAAAGCGTGCTAAGCAGACTGTTATTCTCCAGCTATTGTTTTAGAAGAATACACCTGCTAGGAAGTGCACTTCTGAGCACAGGTAGCAAATACCCTCTGTGGTTCTGTGGCTGTTTTTAGTCTTTGAACTTTGAAAGCGGTTTCTCACCTTGCTTGAAAAAGGCAGCTGAATATACAGACTAACTGATCCACACACTAGCCCCAGAAGGTAAAGATAATTAGTTGTGGACCTTAAAGGAATTTAATAATAGGTTTTTCCTTTTTAATTTGATTTTCATGAAATTCTATGTTTATGGAAGAAACTGTTGCTACAGTTACACAACTATTTTATCAGTCTGAAAACAGAATTGCATAAAGAGTTGGAAAGTGTGGACAGGGTAACAACAAATGTTAGAGGTCAAATAGAACTTCTGCAGGCTTAATAAATTTGCATAATTACTTCTATTATTTTTTCCTAATACAAAAGTAATATGTCTTCAAATAAAAAACAGCGCCAGGCGCGGTGGCTCACACCTGTAATCCCAGCACTTTGGGAGGCCGAGGCAGGTGGAACACTTCAGGTCAGGAGTTTGAGACCAGCTGACCAACATGGTGAAACCCTGTCTCTACTAAATATACAAAATTAGCCGGGCATGGTGGCGCATGCCTATAATCCCAGCTACTTGGGAGGCTGAAGCAGGAGAATCACTTGAATCCGGGAGGCAGAGGTTGCAGTGAGCCAAGATCGCACCATTGCACTTCAGCCTGGGCAACAAGAATGAAACTCCTTTAAAAACAAACAAACAAACAAAAAACAGAATCCTTCTGGCTAGGCATGGTGGCTCATGTCTGTAATCCCAGCATTTTGGGAGGCCGAGGTGGGACCATTCTAGCTGCCAACATGGTAAAACCCCGTCTCTACTAAAAATGCAAAAATTAGCTGGGCGTGGTGGCACGCACCTGTAATCCCAGCTACTCGGGAGGCTGAGGCAGAATTGCTTGAACCCAGGAGGTGGAGGTTGCAGTGAGCCGAGATCACGCCACTGTACTCCAGCCTGGCGACAGAGCAAAACTCCATCCAAAAAAAAAAATGTAGAATCCTTCGCTAGAAGTTAGGATTGGACTAAATAATCTTTTATTTTTTATTTATTTATTTATTTTTGAGACAAGGTCTCCCTCTGTTGCCCAAGCTGGATTACAATGGCACAGTCTCAGCTCACTGCAACCTCCGCATCCTGGGTTCAAGTGATCTTCCCACCTCAGCCTTCTGAGTAGCAGGGACTGCAGATGCATGCCAAAATGTTCAGCTAATTTTTGTATTTTTTTTGTAAGATGGGGGTCCCCCTGTGTTGCCCAGGCAGGTATCAAACTCCTGGACTCAGGCGATCTGCCTGCCTTGGCCTTTGGAAGTGCTAGAATTATAGACATGATCCACCATGCTTGGACTTAAATGATCTCTTTTAAATAAATGGTATCTTCACCAGGCGTGGAGGCTCATGCCTGTAATCTCAGCCCTTTGGGAGGCCAAGGCGGGCTGATCACTTCGGGTCAGGAGTTCGAGACCAGCCTGGCCAACATGGTGAAACACTGTCTCTACTAAAAATGCAAAAATTAGCTGGGCGTGGTTGTACCTGCCTATAATCCCAGCTACTCGGGAGGCTGAGGCAGGAGAGGTGTGTGAACCCAGGAGGTGGAGGTTGCAGTGAGCTAAGATCATGCCATTGCACTCCAGACTGGGGGACAAGAGTGAAACTCCGTCTCAAAAAAAATTTTTTTTAATTAAAAAAAAGGTATCTTCTAGCTGATTCAAGTTTGTTTCAAGATACAATCACAAATAAACAAACTTGAATCAGCTAGAAGATACCTGAGATTATTTTTTAAATAGGAGGAACAATTGCCCAGCTCAAATTGGTGGGAAACATATTTGGTATGATAGGGAAAATTCTACAGCTAAGAAAGTTTCTGCCTATTTTGCTCCTTGGGGAGGGAACAAAAAATTTGAATGGGTGATACTCATCCTTCATATATCAATTCAAATGTCATTTCTTCAGGGGAGCCTTTTTTAACTCTCTAGACTAGATTAGATCCCTGTTATATGCTCTCAAAGAAACTGTGCTCTACCTTCATAGCACTTACCACTGGGTGGAATAGCCTATTTAGTTATATTACTAGTCAATGTTGTTCTTTCTCACTAAGCTGTCAGCCAAGAATCATGTCTGTCTGGTTCACCACTTTATCTCCAGTGCCTTGCACACAGGTGCTCAATAAAAATTTGTTGAATGAATAAATGAATGAATCTGGAACAAAAATTGTGGCAATTATTTTGAAACCATTCTTCTCCTCCTTTCTACCTTATAACTCTAACCAAGTTTCACAGATGTAGTCCCACAGACAAAATGGAAGAAGATCAGATTTGCTGGGCCCACTACTCAACACCCATGTCAATGGGATAAGGTATGATGGGACGGAATCATTAATAAGATAAGCAATTTTGGATGGGTGCGGTGGTTCACGCCTGTGATCCCAGCACTTTGGGAGGCTGAGGCGGGTGAATCACTTGAGGTCAGGAGCTCAAGACCAGCCTGGACAACATGGCAAAACCCTGTCTCTACTAAAAATACAAAATTATTAGCCGGGCATGGTGGCACACACCTATAATCCCAGCTACTCGGGAGGCTGACGTATGAGAATCATTTGAACCCAGGAGGCTGGGGTTGCAGTGAGCTGAGATCACGCCACAGCACTCCAGCCTGGGTGATGGAGTGAGACTGTCTCAAAAAATAAGAAGACAAGTAATTTTAGGGGGGAAAAAAACAACTAGTACATACAGAACTGAATATATAAATGCTTTGGTTCCATCCCATCTAAAATTGTATTTTCCTTAATATATAATAAGAAAATATATATATGTTAATAATAATAAGAAAATATATATATTCTTAATATATAATATTAGCTTCAGGATATAAAACTGGTATTATAAGTTGAAGGATTGAGCCAACTCTCTACCTTCACTAACATACTGGTCACAATTCTTGTTTCACTTTTAGAGGTTTTCCTCAAATAGTCTTCTAATTAGGAGGGTCTGAGACACAAGGTATACAGACTGCTGAGTGGTAAAACGCAACCACTTACTTTGCCCAAATTTCATGTCTGTTTCTTTGATGGATCAAAGGGATTTCCCTACAAACAGAGTAATTCATTTAGAATACCTACAAGGGTAACTACAACCACATGAATTTATTTTCCATTTTTATAGTTTGGAGCCCTTTCCCTCCTCCACAGCACTCCTCCATTGTTACTCGTGCTTCACACACTCTAGTTCAGGAAGCCACAGGGAGAGTAATCAACCTCATCTGCTAAAAAGGAAAAGAGAAGGAAGGAGTTGAAGGAACACTCATCTTCCACTGAGTGATACGCGAAGATGATATAGTATAAATTTACGTTCTCAACTACAAATGTTTTAAAGTGATTAAATGAACTGAGAGTGGCAACAGAAATCTAGCACCAGCTTCAACAGTTAGAAAGGAGAATTTCCTAAGTTTGTGATTCTACTGCAAAACCTTTAAAGAATATGTGTCTGAATGCCTTCTATTTATCTTGCATGGGGTTTGATTATACCCAGGCACCTTCATGGTTCCAATCAATAAATCATTCCAACTCCAATACTTCTGATTTAAGAGTGAGTTTAGGCTAATATAAATTGGAGGTCTCGGACCATTGAAGGCCTCTGGGTCTTTTTATTTGCTGTTCTCTTTGCATGAACTGTCATCCCTTGCTCCCTGCCCCTTTACCTGGTTAAACTGTACTCACCCTTAGATCTCAGCTTAAATATCATTTTGTCTAGGATACTTTTCCTAACCTCTGGGATCAGATTGGGTTCCCCTGATGACTCATCTCAAGCATTCTGTACCTTCTTATCATTATGCTTATAGCTGTTTATTACTTAATTGTCTAAATTGCCAGCTAGGCTGAAAGCTCTGTGAGGACAGGACAGTATTTGTTTCATAATCAGTGTCCTGGCACATAAGAGATGCTTAATAAATATTTGTTGAATAAACAAAAGGAAAGCAAAATATTAATGAAAATTATGAAGCCTTAAATAGGGTTCATGAGCTTAAGACAAGAAAAAGCCAATGAAGACATTTTTACCTGAGCATTCGGTGTAGTTTATGAGGTGTCATCCCACATCCATCATCGGTAAAGGTCAAACAAGATTTATTCTTGACCTCCTCAACATCTATAAAGACCGTCCTGGCAGATACATCTGGATCTACAGCATTATCTGCAAAAGGTAAAAATCTGTGATATTAGATCCCCTTTTCCAATATTGTATCAAAATCTCTAGTTCAGTGACTCCAAGACATAGAAAATGTCCTTTCTTTCCCTCATTTGGATGTTCGAGAAGGTATCAGGGAGCATTAATGGTAGTGCACTCACTAAATTACAGAGAACAAAAGAGATGATGGCAGATTGAGTTCTAAAGCTGATTTCCAGATTTCACATGAGCGATCTGCAATCTGCCTTTCCACTTCAAACTGCAGGGTCTTTGGAAAAAAGTATTAATAACTACTCCCATATAAAAAGCATTTTGCTCCATTTTTGTCTTATTACTTCTTCTTGCCTTTTAGCCCCTTTACTGTTTATATACACATACAGTAAAGAGTGGTTACGGAGAAAAGCTGAATGAGCAATTTTGGTAAAAGATGATGCATATTACACACATTACAGTTTATTTGTGATCATTTTATTTTCTTCTTTCTTACATCACCTCCTCTGTTAAAGAACACAGATAGTACTGCCATTCCTGTTTATAGCCTAAGAGGCACTGAAAGGGTTAGAGTTTAAAACCAAAAGCCTTAATTGCCTGCCTAGATCTCAGTGATGGTAGCAAGCATACTTAAAAGGAGTGATTTTTGCTTAGGTATTTTGTAATAGTTTTAAAGGCAAGGCTGTCCATCCTCTCAGGAAATGGAGAACATAGAATCAAAGTAGAAAAAATACATAGGTTCACGATTCCTCCTGATTTATGTCTTCACAATGAGTTAATTATTTAAGACTCCAGGCCAGGCGTGGTGGCTCACGCCTGTAATCCCAGCACTTTGGGAGGCCAAGGCGGGCGGATCACAAGGTCAAGAGATCAAGACCATCCTGGCTAACATGGTGAAACCCCGTCTCTACTAAAAATACAAAAATTTAGCCAGGCATGGTGGCAGGAACCTGTAGTCCCAGCTACTCGGGAGGCTGAGGCAGGAGAACGGCGTGAACCTGGGAGGTGGAGCTGGCAGTGAGCCGAGATCGCGCCACGGCACTCTAACCTGGGCAACAGAGCGAGACTTCATCTCAAACAAACAAACAAACAACAAAAAAAAAGACTCCAAAGACATCAAAAATTGCCATAGTCTAACAATTGTGTCACATTCACAACCCCAGGGGTGCCACTGTCTAGTTGCCACATGTTTTTACCACAGGTACCAGTTTACATAATTGTCAATCACCGACAAATGTGGCTCACTGGCCACAACTGAGGGGCAGTTTATACAATCTGTTGGATAGGTTCCTTAATCGTTCCCCGTCTCTACTAAGCTCTTTGAGCAAGACAGAGTCCTTGCCTTCCACTCTCTTCCCTTTCCCTGGTATCCTATACTGCTTTAGTGATACCAAAAAGCTAAGCTGAGACAGCCAGGTCAAGTCCTGGCCATATACTTGTTCCATTACCACTGATCAAATCATGTCATTTTTTTCCCGGGAACACCCCTTACAATCAAGAGAAGTATTACAAATATGCAAAACACCCATTTTTTAAATAATACAATTAACAATATCAGTTACAGCCACTTGGATATGTGGAATGTTCATTAAATAAAACAAAATACAGATTAATTTCAAGGGCCACAATGGTATTGCCAGAGTCACTGATAAAACTGTCACTGACTGTAAGTGGAAAAAGTCTTAATAGCAGTAGGGCATCACCAATAGTCCCAGAAGGGGATTAAGAGGCCTGGTATAGTCAATCTTTTTTTTTTTTTTTTTTATTCACAAGGCCCTAAGGGAAAGTTTATTTCATATGAGTAGCAGCCACTTTTTTTGTTTTTATTTTTTTAATTCACATAATAGTTGTACATATTTATAGAATACAATGTGTAATGATCAAATCAGGATAATTAGCATATTCATTACCTCAAACATTTATCACTTCTTTTGTTGGGAATATTCAAAATCTATTCTTCTAGCTATTTGAAAATATACAGTTAATTATTATTAATTATAGCCATTCTACAGTGCTATAAAACACTAGAACTTATTTATTTTATCTTAGTTGTAATTCTGTAGTCATTAACCAACCTCTAGCTATAACCCCTCCCACCCTTCCCAGCCTTTATTAACTACTATTCCACTCTCTACTTCTAAGCTTATTGCAATAACCTCCTAACTACTTTTTTTTTTTTTTTTTTTTTGAGGTGGAATCTGGCTCTGTCGCCCAGGCTGGAGTGCAGTGGTGCAATCTCGGCTCACTGCAAGCTCCACGTCCCGGGTTCCTGCCATTCTCCTGCCTCAGCCTGGCTAATATTTTGTATTTTCAGTAGAGATGGAGTTTCACCATGTTAGCCAGGATGGTCTTGATCTCCTGACTCCGTGATCCGCCTGCCTCGGCCTCCCAAAGTGCTGGGATTACAGACGTGAGCCACCGCGCCCAGCCCTAACTACTATTATAAATCCATATATCTCCCTTTCAATTTTATACACTGCTGAAGATTAACTTTCCTGAAGCACAGCTCTGATCATGACATTCCTCTGCTCAGAAAACTTCAGGCTAAAAAGCCAAACACCGGAGCCTTCCAGTCAAAACCTGATCCCAGATGACCTTTTTAACCTCATTCCCTACTGGGTATTTCCAGTAAAAAGACCTGTGTTTGCATCCTGGATCTGCTACTTAGTACTTTTTTAGTTTCCACATAGAAGTTAGAACATTCCACATAGTTTGCCTTCTGTGCCTGGCTTATTTCATTTAACATAATGTCCTTCAAGTTTATCCATGTTGCTGCAAATGACAATATTTCCTTCTTTTTATGGCTAAGCAGTATTCCATTGTGTCTATATACCACATTTTCTTTATCCATTCTTCTGTTGATGGATGATATAGTCAAGCTTTAAGGACCAGGTGGGGGGCCTAGGGCCCATATAATGTGGCAAGACAGGTGGGCTAAGTTTTGGCAGGAGTTACAAGTCTGTCATGTAATGGCGGCTTTATCAGAAATGTAGTTCTTTTTTTTTTGAGACGGAGTCTCGCTCTGTCGCCCAGGCTGGCGTGCAGTGGCCGGATCTCAGCTCACTGCAAGCTCCGCCTCCCGGGTTCACGCCATTCTCCTGCCTCAGCCTCCCGAGTAGCTGGGACTACAGGCGCCCGCCACCTCGCCCGGCTAGTTTTTTTGTAGTTTTAGTAGAGACGGGGTTTCACTGTGTTCACCAGGATGGTCTCGATCTCCTGACCTCGTGATCCACCCGTCTCAGCCTCCCAAAGTGCTGGGATTACAGGCTTGAGCCACCGCGCCCGGCCAGAAATGTAGTTCTTTACTTTGTAAGAGGCAGCAGTATTTTTCTTTAACTGACTAAAGGATTCAGCATTACTTAGCTGCCTACACTGTTTCAAGAACCTTTACTCGGCAATCAGGCCATGAATTGTGTTGGGACTGATCAGACACTCCTGCTGGCAGACAACCAAAGGCACTGTGACTGATGATATAACTTGCCAATCAACTGGACATCATTTATACACTGAAAACTCTGGACATAGAGGAATTTTTTTCTAACAATTTGTGAACATTCACGATTCAAACACATAACACCTATCTACTGCAACTACATGTTTACCCAATGGTGCATTCAACGAATCAGCTCAAAGGCCTCTCACAATATCACCTCAATTCTTTTCCTCTTTACTGCAATTTTGCCCAAACTTTACTAGGTACTTTTTTTTTTTTTTTTTTTTTTTTTTACAGGAACACACCAAATAGTTTTAACACAGGCACTTCAGGAGTTACAAGGTAGCTGCCAGGAGCAGCTCAACATTTTATCTCCTTGGCTGGAAGCTCATGGAATACAAGGGGGAGGGGGCATGCAAGAGGCCAGGGTCAGCTGGAGCAGTAGGGAAAGAGAGATCAGTAAAGAGGCACCAGCAAGCACGGTTTTGTACTTACTTTCAGTTTTACATGGCCTTTCATTCGGTCTCAGCAAATGAAATTACAATAATAACAAGGCTGGCCTCAATAAATGAACTTATGATAACAAGGCACCGATCTGGAGGCTGGTTTCAATCCTACTTCTTGCTGCTTAACCCTCCAAACATTTACTAATACATGGCAAATGCTATTGGATCCCAGAAAATCTATCTTCTCTCCTAACCCGGCCCATCCAGCCAATGAACAGGTAGCGCAATGAAAGAACCCTTACTCCTCTCTCCCTGCCCACCAGTTAGGTGAGAATTGTGCTATCAGATGCTGGAGTGTCTTCATTCCCTAACCTGGCCACACAATCCCATGTGCTACCAAATCACAAGGAGTTTTCTCTCTGCTAACTTAGCTCATGCTATCCCTTGGTGGGAGGACCCCATCTCTACCTTCCCCTTGCTCTCTATCTCATCAGAATCTAGGAGGCAATGAGAAACTATTCCATGACGGCCTCCCAGGAGAGATAAGATGGCAAGTGGGAGATGGCTTTGAGGTAGTGCTTCACAAGCCTCTCATCCTTTTCTGTTTCATAGCATCACAAGGCTCCCATCCTCCCCTGTTCCAGAAGAATGGCCTATAGGTGGCTATATGAAAGATTACCAAGGGTGGAGCTACTGTCCTACAGAAATCCTGCAGGTATCTAAAAGTATTCCTGCCTAAAGGTAAAGTCATCACCTTTTGTCACAAGCCTATTCTTCCTTTGTTACAAACACACACAAGGTTAGCACTGAAGTGACCACAAATTTGAAATTTAAGTACTTTTCTTATCCCTCCCTCTCCTTTACCCTATACATCCCTAGACTCTCTCATATCCTATTTACTCTATTTCCATTGTCAGTCTCTTACAAAGTTTATTTCCCCTCATCTGGATTATTGCAATAACCTCCTAACTAGTCATATAAATCTGTATCTCTCTCTCCTTCAATTTTATACACTGCTGCAAGATTGACTTTCCTGATACACAGCTCTGATCATGACATTCCCCTGCTCAGAAAACTTCAGGCTAAAAAGCAAAATACTGAAGCCTCCCAGTCACATCCTGATTCCAGATGACCTTTATAACCTCATCCTTACTTAGTATCTGGAGTAAAAAGGCCTGTGTTTGAGTCCTGGATCTGCTATTTAGTATACACGTAACCTTGGAAAAGTCAATTAAATTTTCTGAACCTCTTTTTCTTCATCTGCAGGATGAAAGTAAATGTTTACCTCAAAGGGTAATGTTAAAAAGTTATTTGTGAAAGCTGTTTGTAAACTTTTTAAGTACCTATCATTTTTACTATTTGTGAACCCCATGCTCTAATTAAACTCCACTCAATATTCTTCATGCCTTTGTTCAAGCAGTTGTTCCTTTTGCCTGGAATTCCTCCCCACCCATATCCACATGTCCCAATCTTTCAAATCTCAGTTTAAATGTCACCTCCTCTACAAAGCATTTCCTAACCTTCCTCTTCCTGATAAACTGGAAGCCATTCCTCCTTCCTCTGAACTCCCACAGCACTTGTTTTTATCTTTGTTTATATATCGATTTCTATTTTGTTGTTATACAAAGCATAAACCTTCTGTACATGTTTTATCTCCCCTACTAGAAGAGTGAATCTGTGTTATATTCATTTTTGTGCCTACCACAGTGGCCTTGCACACAGTGGGTGCTCAATAAATATTTACCAAATGAATGATTCACTAGAAAATTAATGCCTAAGTGGATAAAATGATTGAAGGAAAACCCAAAATGAAAGCTTTGGATTGCCAGTTAACACTTTGCTCTCTCTTTTCCGTATTATTAATATTTTCACAAATAGTTGTTATTTGGTCTTAAAATCTGTGTTTGTATACATGTATGCATGCATGTGTGTGCATAATACATACACATATTTGTTCTCATACTGGACATCTTAGATCTGACTTAGGTTCTTTAAGGTAATGCTTATGGCCAAAATCACAAATATTCAAAATTACAAATTTAAAACTCATTAAATCACCTGGAAAGTACAGTAAGCATAGCACAGGTATATCACATTCTACACGGTGCCAACCATGAGAGAACAATACATTTTGGTTTCCCATTCGGTTCCCTATGTAACCGTTTACATTCGGTTCCCTATGTAAACATATGGGGAGTTTACATAGAACTCCCCACTATGTAAATCATTATTTTTTGCTCCCTTGTAGTCTTTCTTGCAAATTACATACTTAACTTGGATTGTATTCCATTCTGCAGAGGTTCAGTGCACAGCCCCAAGGCACAGTACCAAACCTCAAAGATACAGTCCCTCTGCTCTAGGGTTCCAAACGTATCAATTCCACTTTTTGCCTTTCACCTTCTAATTAAATTATACATATTGTAAAGCATTCCGTGTTAAGGTTAATCATCAAAGGTCTCTATCATTCTTATCAACCTTCCAACTAAGTCTCCTGCTACCCATTGACTTCTTACCCAAGATAACTCTCATGACAAGGCCACAGGGATTGCTTAAGTAGAGACTGGGGTTCATTTGGGGAGCTTTGAAAACATTTTCAAGAGTTTGTTCTGTGCAACCTTGTCCATAAATACTTCTTCCTTCTTTCGATTTTCAAAGCATGTATAATGCGCCCTGTATGCTGCTGCATTTTGTACAAGACTGTAGTTCTTCTTTGCTTTCCACACAGTAGCACACTACTGCAAAAATTGGTGTACTTAGCTTGAAGGGATCAACTGAAAACACTTGAAAAGCAAACACCGGTGGAGCGAGAGGTTAAGTACTCAATATTCATTCCAGCGGTGTGAGGGCGCTCGTGGACCACGGACCCAGCCCTCCGCAGTAGCAGGGAGCCAAATGCACTCGTGTCATCTCTTAAGAGATGTCCCATCATTCCTAACTTTCTTGTCTCAAAAGTTAAGGAACTCCCCTTTCCAGACCTTTCCCCAGGACCCGCCTCGGTCCTCTACAACGCCCCTTTGCTAGCTGGGCATCTTCCGTCGGTCGCCAGCCCCTGCTGAGCCCAGCTGCCTCGGGGCCTGAGGTTTTTATGCATCTCCTTTTGATTCCTAACTAAGCTATCCTAAAGTGCCCGAACATCACGAGCGCGAGAGAAAAAACATACTGGTATCTTTAACGCTTCGGACACACCTCGTTTCCTCCGTTTTATGAGCGGAACCCAGTTCCTGGCGAGAGAGACATCCCCCTCCTCTGCCTGCCGAGCCGGGGCCGGTTCCGAGGCCCCCACCCCAGCCCCGGCCCGCCCCGCGCGGCTCTGCGCATTCCTCTCGCGTCCGCGGCACCACGCTGGCACCACTGCCTCGGGCGAACACTGCCGAGCCCGCCCTCGCCACTCACCTAGCAGCTCCGCGATGGCACTGAAGGGTCGCGTGTGGCTGCTGGAGTTGCTCTGGAGGTAGCGGGGGCTCATCTGGGGGCGAGAGAAGGTCCCGTCCCGCGTGAGGCCTCGGCCCGCCGGGCCCTCCCCGCGCGCCCCCCGCAGCCCAGGGGCCCGCGCGCGCGTCCGCCCCCTCGGGCCCCGGACCTACCGTGCTCAGGCGGATCCCGAAGGCCTGCGGGCCGCCGCCGGGCCGGGCCAGCCCGCAGCCCGGCGCGCCAGGACCGGCGGGGGCCCCTCGGTACAGGAGCATTTTTTTGGCCGCCAGGGTACCCGTCTGCTGCCGCCGGACCCCTGGCCCGGCGGTCCGGGACTAGCCCTTGCTCACTCCCACTCGCAGCTGGCGGCGACCGTCCGGGACCGGCCCTCCCTGGCTCCCACTCGCAGCTGGCGGAGGCGGGGCGCGCTCCAGCCACCTGTCCCGGGCGGGAGGGGTGAGGCCGGCTGAGCCAAGCGGCGGCTCCGCCCTGTCAGCACCTCTACCGACCCGGCGACTGCTCGGGCTGCCTCTGGGCCGTACAGAAATATGGCGACCTCCTGACAGCCGCTCCTTGATCCCCGCCCCTAATTAATTCTTGGCGTTTGCCATAGGCCAGGCCGCCGAGCGGGAAAGCGCGGGGGCCGAGGGGAGGGCGCGTGGGGAGGGGCGTGAATGAAGCAAGAGGAGGGAGAGCATGTATGGGATTTCTGGAACCTAGTCCCGCTTAAGCTGCATGACTAACAGACAAGATAAGACAAGTCTTTCAAGTTCTAAAGACTACAGTGTTGCTATCTGGGAAGATAGCAAGCTCGCCTGATGGGAAAACATTCTACCTACTCTGCCTCAAATGCCTCCAGAAGCACCCAGAACTTTCTGGAAGGCACTTAGCAAATTATCTCCAAAGTCTTGCTAGAATGCAGGGACGGTGTTTCTAAAAGGAGAAATTTGATTCACTTAAATACCGCCAAGTAGGGGATTGGTCGAGTTATGAAGTATGCATAAAATGAAATGCCGTGCAGTTCTTAAAGGCCATGTTTGTAGATAAGTATGTGTTTATGTAGAAAAATATTCATGAAGGAATGAAGAAAACAAGGAGTTACAACATATTGTGGAATGCATGATGCCTTTTCTATTGCAAAAACAAGTATATGTGTATGCATATATACATATAAATGCATACATACACACATATACACACATACACACAACAAAAACCACTTGATATACAGCAAGATGATATCTCTGGGTCTTGAACTAGACACTTTTTCCTTTTTTCTTACCTGTATTTTCTAATGTACTATAAATATACCCTGATAATAGAAAAATAGATTCGTTAAAAATATATGTAACATTCTATGGCATGAATGAACTATAATTTATTTGACTATTCCTTTATGGTAATTTAGGTTGTCCTCTTTTTTTAATTTTGACAATACAAAAAATGCTCCTTCACACACTCATGTACAGGTCATTAATTTCTGATACTGTTATCTCCACAGAATGAATTCCAAAAGATGAGATTGCTGCATCTAATAGCATGTGCATGGTTTAATCTTAATAAATGCTGTAAGATAGGCAATTTGCCCTCCCAGCAACAATTGGCGCTATTTTGCCATGTTCATAGCACTAGATGGTCCCAATCTTTTAACTTTTTGACAGTCTTTTCAATAAAAAATAGTATCTCCTCATTGTTTTAATTTGCATTTTCCTGACTACCAGTAAGGTTGAATATCTTTTCAAATGTTTAGTATACATTTGCATCTCCTCTTCTATAAATGCCTGTTTATGCCTTGGAGCATCATTTTTTACCCCCACTGGGTGCTTTACATCTGTCTATTTTTTAGTTATCTTTTCTTCAAATTTTTAAAATACACAAAAGTACAGAAAACAATATAATGAATCCCATGTATTTATTACTCAGATGCAGTAATTATCAAGACTGCCACACCTGCTGCAATGGACTGAACATTTGTGCTCCCCAAAATTCGTATGTTGAAATCCTAACTCCCAATATGATGGTATTAGGTATTAGGATTAGGAGTTGGGGCCTTTGCCAAGTAATTAGGTCATGAGGGTGGAACCCTCATGATGGGATTAGTGCCTCATAAAAAGGACCCCAGAGAGCTCTCTCACCCTCTTCCACGAGGACTCAAGAAAGGGTCTGAATTCTGCAACCCAGAAGAGGGACCCTACCAGAACCTGACCATCTGCTGTTAATACGCAACCTAGTCTATGGTACTTTGTTAACAGCAGCCAGATCTGACTAAGGCACTTGTTTTCTATATCCCTTTTCTTCTTCTTTTTCATTTCTGTAAGCTGTGAGCATTTCAGGGCAAATCTCAAACATCATGCCATTTTATTTTATATACTTCAGTGTTCTTTAAAAACATGTACATTTTCTAACAAACATAACCACCATGCCACTTTTATACCAAACAAAATTTATACTAATTCTTTGTTATCTTCTAATACCCAGTCTTATTTTTGAGACAGGGTCTCGCTCTGTCACCCAGGCTTTAGTGCAGTGGTACGATCTTGGCTCACTGCAGCCTTGACCTCCTGGGATCAAGCAATTCTCCCAACTCAGCCTCCTTAGTAGCTGGGACTACAGGCATACACCATCACACCCAGGTCATTTTTTTACTTTTTATATTTTCTAGAGATGGGGTTTTGCCACGTTGCCCAGGCTGGTCTCAAGCTCCTGGGCTCATGCAATCCACCTGATTTGGCCTCCCAACATGCTGGGATTACAGGCGCAAGCCACTTTGCTTGGCGCAGTCCATATTCTGATTTCCCCCAATTGTCTCAGAAATGTCTACTTACAGTTGGTTTGTTGAAATCTAGACTCCAAGTGCACACATTGCACATGGTTATGTGTCTTAAATCCATTTTAATCTAAAAGTCTCCCCTCTCTTTTTTTTTTTATTCATGCTATTGATTTTTTTTTTTTTTTTTTTTTTTTTTTTTTGGTAGAGATGGGTTCTCCCCACGTTGCCCAGGCTGCTCTTGGACTCCTGGGCTCAAATGATCCTCCCACCTCGGCCTCCCAAAGTGCTGGGATTACACGTGTGAGCCATCGTGCCCAACCCCTTGAGTTGTTAAACAAACCGAGACAGTTGGACTGTTGAATGCCCTACGTTTTCATTTGTCTTGCTTCTTCATGTTACTTAACTTGCTCCTCTTGTTACAGGAAAAAGTGTAACTTAACTATAAACCATAAATTGTCTCTAGAGTCTTAGAGTCTAGTACAATGTTTTCTAAATAGGAATGCTCATAGATGGTGCTATATAGTTCCCATTGCATCACATCAGGAAATACATACTGTGCAACACTTAGACATGTTCAGATTCATCATTGACTTCAGGGAGAGGCAGCCTGAAGCTTCCACTATAAATTTCTCCACCAACCTTTTACTTTATGGTTTCATTGTCTGAAAAACATATGTTATTAGGACTGTAAAATTATGATAGTCAATCTCATAATTTCTTCTAATTTATTAACTGGATCATTCTGTATAGAACTTACCCTCATCAACCATGGCTATTTGGTTCATCTGAAATACAATTTATATAGGAAGGACATGATAAATGCTTAACTCTTTACATTTAATTGGCAATTTTTAATGTAAAGAGATGACGTCTGTGATGGATACTGTGATGTGTCAGCCCACCTCTCATTTCAATAAAAGACTTGTTGACTGAGCTGCTAGGAGAAATGTTGACAGACTGCCTTCAGCTGTTAGCCCTTCAGGGATTGCTTCAGGTAATCTCTGTTTACCCAAGGTCACAAACTTTTCTGGGGCAGCCTGCAGTAACTGATCAAAGAGGGGGTATAAAGACCTGACTGTCTCAACCCAATTTGGGACAACTGGGAAGGGTCATTCTAACTCCAAATCTCTCTGTGGGGTTGGCTCTCTGCTGTTGAACCTGCATTGTAGCTCAGTGTTCCCCTCTGCCTACACCTACTTCATTGCACAGATCCTAATCTAAGAATACCTCTTAATAAGCACCCTGCACAGAAAGCTCTTTCTTGGAATCTGCCTCCTGGGGAACTCAAACTGTAACACTTGAAATTGGGAGTGATCCAAGAAATTTGGGACTATGATGATATTTGGTAAAAGGTGAAAGATTTATATGATCTGAAGAGAAACCAGAGCATTTGGATGATATTTGGGAGCTAAATCACTTACTGCCCTGTTGGCAATAAGGACCATATCACAGAGTGGATGGAGTACAGATAGCCCCCTGCCACAAGGCAGCAGTCCTATTATTGTTAAAACTTCCACCAGGTGGTGAATTGGAATGGTTAAAGGGAACGTATAATCTTTTGTGATGTTTCAAGTGTTTGAGAAATATAGAGGAAGTAGTAGCTATAAGACCAATGGAAAGGCAAGGTAGGAGGATCACTTGAGCCTAGGAGTTCAAGGCTGCAGTGAGTTATGATCATGCCACTGTACTCCAGCCTGAGCAACAGAGCGAGTCCCTGACTCTGAAACAAAGCAAAACAACAACAAAAAGAACCAATGGAATTTAGTGGTATTGAGCTCTAAAAAGGAGTAAACTCCCAATGGAGAAATAGAGACACATTTGCTATGTCAAAATCAGGATGCTGCCCGGGAAAGAATGAGACCCTGACACATGGTTTGGGGCTATCTAGATTGATGCTACCAAAATCTTGAATCCTTAGATTTCCCTGAACCAGCTGAGCCCATAGAACTGGTGCAATTTCCCCATTGGTAGTACCCACGCCCGCCCCATCCTCTTGCTTGCAGACATGCAAAGCTTCTCCCCAACAAGACAACATGTGCTTTCCCCTCCCCTCCTTGCCATTAGGCCTATAACAAGGGCTAAGGCACAGCATGGACATGTGAGACTTGATCAAGGAGAAGAGCGATTGTACGTCAAGAAGCTGCAAGATACCCAGCATGGATCCGCAGGAACTGGAAGGGTTCACATGGAATTGAATTCTGAGACTGCTTGATCAAGAGAGCTAGACTATAAGGTGGGACAACAGGCAGTTTATCAATTTTGGAGCACTACTCTGGAATACAGGATTTAACGCTCTGGAAAGGACCACATGAGGTAAAGCAGTCTCACAATTAGATGACCCCTTGAAATACACAAAAAGTGATGACCCATGCTAAGTGAGGTTGAAATGCCAGCATTGCTGTGATAGTAGTAGAAGAAAGGATGAAAAGATTCAGAAGTGAGCCTACTGTAGTGGATAGATCAAACAAGCCTGGAAAACTCAAACAGAAAAACCCAGGATACACCATTTATCAAGGTGATAAGGAATGTGCTAGCAAGAAGGGCACCAGCACCACTGAGAAATTCACTGGTGGCTCTCTCTGTAGGTTAGGCTTGATGGTGGAGAGACCCTTCCAACTACGTTCATTATAGCAGGACTCTGAAATGGTAGAGATCCTATGGCTGAGTTCACTATCTAAAGTCAGGTAGGGGCATGATCATAATGAGTGGCAAGATTGAAGGAGCAGCCAGAGGAGACTGAAGTACAGTTATGGAAATGGTAAATAGAATATGGCCTCCCTAGGGGAAAAATAGATAGGCAGGGATAATAAGTGTCTATTCTGGAGAAGTTTAAACCAGAACCCTTATGTCTGGATCAAGCATTCATAGTCTTCCTTGCAGAGTGACCCACTGCCATTTCTTCCTCCCTAAGCACAGCACAACATGTTGAAAGCTTTACTCAGCCCTCACTCTTGTTTGACTCAAGACTCTTCACCTCTAGAAATGCCCATTTACTGCCTTCAAAAAGATGTGCTTGCATGGCCTGTCTTGCTTGCTGTCGGGCATGGTGTATCAGCGTGTTTACTATTATACTTGTGCGATTTGGTGTTTAAACAAAAGCTTTGTACCCTCCTGATTGGCAAGTGAGGTCAGAGCCCCCCTCTCGGCTCCTCTCCAGCTCCCAACGACAGAGGCAATTCTGAGGGGCCAAGGCAACTGCTGAAAGTCCAGGGTTTGGCCTTCCCAAGGCCCTGCTGCCACTGCCCAGCAATAAACAGAAGCAGCAAACAAATCAATACAAATCCATCACTGTGGCTCCACGGGGCCCTAAAAAGGCCATAATGCAAAGTTCCTCATGCTTCACCACCAAACAGGGCTCTAACAGCAGCTGGCACATCTGTGAGGGAGGATCCCAATGAACAGAACCTGGAAGTTGGTTCAGCATGGGGGCCTGTGGTGAAATCCTGAGTTTTCTGCAAAATGAGGAGCAGGGAAATGCTTCAGCAGGGTGTGGCAGAGCCCTCTGAGAATCCCTAGCATGACTCTGCCTTGGGGCAGAGCTTTGGACCTCCAGGCCAGCCTCCACTACCCCTGATCCAGGGCCTTGGGTCTGAAGCACTGAGCTGTCTGTATTACTGTTTTTATTTCAAGCTGTCCCTTCTCCTAGGCCAGGCTGAGTTCCCTTAGCTACATTCCCATCACCTGTGGAGGAACCCTGGAGGAGCTGCAGAGGCACTTGGAATTTCCTTCTGGTCAGTTAACCCTGTAACAAGTAGCTCCAGTTGTTTGACACATGCATGTAATCATTACCATGCAGACCGTTCCAGCATGTGTTTGGGGGGGCGGGTGTTTCTCCTAACACCTTTTGACCCATTGGGGAAGTGTCACAGGCCACGTTCCCAGGGAAGCAGGCTCTGAGAACTTCATGGGTAGGAGGTTTATTGGGGAACACTGTCAGGATCAACAACTGTGGGAAGTACAGAAAGCAGAACTGGGCAGAGGAGGAAGTGGGACCGGAATGCAGCCATGACAAAGGCCTCAGGGGATCCCAGGAAAAGCTCAGAGTTTCCCAGAATTGTGGCAAGGGGCTAGGCATTTATGCTCCTCCATCAAGCAGTCATGGGATGCAGGCCACCAGCTGGGAAGGATACATGACCTTCGACATGGCGGCTGTCTTCAGTCAAGGGCCATTCCCAGAGACGGGCACAGCTGTGCGCTGTCAGCCATCAGTGCACCCTACAGCTGGGAAATGATACTTCAGTGCTCAAGGGGAGGGGTGGAGGCGGGCAGTGCCAGGCATTCAGTTCAGCAAGTTGCTTCCCCTCTCTGGGTCCCAGTTTGTCACCTGTAAGTTAAGTGGCAAGGGTGAACTCTAGGATCCCTTCCAGTTCCAGGGCTCTATGAATCCACTGGCCATCCCCTCTGGCTCCACTACCACCCCCTTCCTAATAAGCTGTCCCCAGTTTGGCATCCCACCTCGTCTTACATGTTTGCAGCAGCTTCTCATTGATTATGACACAGTCCAAATTCATGAGGTGACTTGCAAGGCCCTCTACAATCTAGCCCAATGCTTCCCTACAGCCTCCTTCCTCATTACTTATTCTCCACTGTGAACATTGTGTTTCCATCACACTCTCCTCTCCTTTTCTCTGCTCTTTCAGTAAGGATGTGTCTTTTATGCATTCATGAACAGGGTATAATGGAAAGAGTTTGGAGCCAGACCTGGGCTGGAATCCAAGTCCGGCTCTCATAAGCTGTGTGAAATTAGGCAGGTCACTTAAGCTCTCTGAGCCTATTTCCTCCTCTTCTGATGGTTGTTTCAAGAAGCAAATGAGATAATGTAGGTGAAGTGCCTAGCACAAACCTTAGTAGAGCTCAATAAATGTGAGTTCTCTTCCCTTCTCCCTTTGTTGAAATGGTTGAACCTAAACAACATCATCCAATGATTAGTTTCAAAAATATTTTAGAAGAATAAATGCTGTATGTAATTTGGTACCTTTCTTGCTAATCCTTCACTCAAGAAAAATCAAGTCACTCTGAATTCTTAGTCTGGCACCAGATAAATTCCCAGACTATGTTCAAACTGCTCGCTGGACTGCAACTGTCAGTGTCCAAGGCCTCTTGGCCCTAGTCATAAGAACATGAGAACATAGATGCCTTTTTATTCCTTTTGCTAAGAAGCATCAGCCGGCATCACCTGGGAACTTGTTGAAAATGTACATTCTCAGGCACCATCACCCCAGACCTGTGATCACAAACTCTGGGGATGGACTCAGTAATCTGCGTGATATCCTGGGTGATTGTGATGCTCGCTGGGGTTTGAGAACCGCCACTGGTCTAGGGCTTGGGGCTCATCTTGGGCCACGTGCTCCAGGGTTCCCTCCACCACCCTCTCCCCACCCAAGAAGAGGGAGGCATGTCAGCAGAAGCTGGAGAACTCCAGAGGAAGTCGAGCTTTTGTCAGGAGACCTTGGGGTAGCCAGTGCTCTTTGACAACTGTAGGAGCCTCAGGAACAGGTTGTGGAGCGCCACTCATAGCCCCGCCTCCCAGAACTAGAACCTCCTCCAGGTCACATGGTACAGTCCCCACCTCTGCACGAGGCCTCGCAAGACCAGAGACCCCTGACCTTTAGGCCTACTCTGCACAGCCCCTAAAGCACTAGTTCTCAAAGTGTGGGCCCCCGACCAACAGCTTTCCACCATCTTCCCACCTGGGAAGATGTTAGAAAAACAAATTATCAGGCTCCACCCCAGACCTACTACAGGTGATTCTGATAAAGGCTCAAGTTTGAGAACCACTGGCCTAGACTTTGCAAATGAGTTTAACTTAGTTTGCTTTTTACGCCAGATGCTGTGGCTCATGCCTGTAATCCCAGTACTTTGAGAGGCCGAGATGGGCAGATCACGAGGTCAGGAGATCAAGACCATCCTGGCTAACATGGTGAAACCCCGTCTCTACTAAAAATACAAAAAAATTACCCGGGCGTGGTGGCAGGCACCTGTGGTTCCAGCTACTCGGGAGGCTGAGGCAGGAGAATGGTGTGAACCCAGGAGGTGGAGCTTGTAGTGAGCCGAGATCGCGCCACTGCACTCCAGCCTGGGTGACAGAGCGAGACTCCATCTCAAAAAAAAAAGAAAAGAAAAGAAAAGAAAAATACCCGAGCATGGTGGCATGCACCTGTAGTCCCAGCTACTTCAGAGGTTGAGGTGGGAGGAGTGCTTCAGCCCAGGAGGTCGAGGCTGCAGTGAGCAGTGATCACCATTGCACTCCAGCCTGAGCAACAGAGCGAGACTCTGTCTCTTAAAAAATGCTTTTAAGACCTTCCCATTCTCTGGCTACTTCTTCTTTACTACACAGGAGATAAAAAGTAAGACAAAGACTTGCTGATGAGAGGATCTAGAAAGCTGTGCTTCCTAATTAGGCGAAACTCCCTTTCCACTCTTCTCTTTGGATTTGTCTGTTCTGTCCACTTGTTTTGAATGGGACCTGTGGCTGGTCCAAGTTGATTTGTACTTGATACTTATTTCTCCAATGGCTTGTTGCTACTGGTAAAAGCCTTGGCACACAACACAGAACACTTGGACTATAATACAAACAAGCATTTCGAACAGAGATTTAAACCACTTTCATGACATCCACTGGCATGGTGTGTTTTACAGCTCTGATTTCAGTTCCAGTTGTGAAGACTCAGGGATTTCAGAAAATAAAGAAAATAAGGGGCAGAAGTGGGGCGGCCTACTCCCCAGCTGGCAGATAAATTAGAGATCGAAACAGATCCAGGGAGCTCAATTAGTCAGGCTTTTTTATAGTGAAGGGGACAGGGGATGGGGCTTGGGCATGATTCAGCTGAGGAGCCCTTGCTGAGGAAGGAGAAGAGTGGGACATGGCCGGGCTGGCTGAGGGCATGCATAGGAGACACTGGAGCCTCAGGAGAGCTCTGTGGGTGAAGCCAGGAGGGCAGAGCAGAGCCAGGGTCTCAGGCCTAAGGTCTGAAAATGTGGCCTGATAAAGGACTTCCCTCCCCAGCCAGAGCCATGGCTGCATGAGAGCCAAGTGGGCAAAGGTGTGCCCTGAAAACAGAGGCAAAGGCTTACTGGGGGAGATGTCAGAACTCACCCTGTGTACCTGCTAGTCTGAGGGAGATGAAAAGAGCAAAGTACTAGTCTCCTTCACTTCCTCTCAGCACCCTTGTGCCTCAACCAGGTCTGCATGCACCCCTTCCCTTTTCCCACTTGGAAGGAAACTATCACAGAGACCAAGATGAACCCCTGGGGCTCCACACCACTATCCAGCTCAATGCCAAGCATAAGGCCTTCCTAAAGAAAGCCACTCTCCTGTTTGAGTTTTGTTTGTTTAAAAGGAACTCTCCCTGTCTTTTTCTTCCTGGAGTCTCCTCAGGGGTTCGAATGGACCTGCCACAGGACATGGGCCTTGGCTCGGCACAGAGCGTGCGGGCTCAGTGGTTTCTGTTTTCCCATCTTGACACATCTGGGCGGCCTGCCTCCTGGTTCTTACCTGACAAAGATCTCAGAGCATCTCAGGGGGAAGAAAAGGGAAGCCTCAGCTACCATGAGGGATGACGGGACAGGCAGGAGAAACCTATGATAGAGAGAAGGGAGGTGCAGACCAGGCAGGTATTCTGTTAGCTCACTACAAGCTGCTGTCCCTGGGAGTCCTTCTTCTTGGTGCCAGCCGGCCACAGGTGTCAGCCTTCTGCAGTGAATCAAGGAGATATGTTCTCTGGGTGCATAATGTTCAGAGGGAAGAAGGCACTTGTCTCACCTATGCACAAAGGACTAGATGAGTAGCTTGTTAGCTCATCCAGGTAGGGCTTATCCCAAGTGCAAGTGTGCGTGTGTTTCAGTGGGGGTAGGGTACATTTAAATGGTATGATACATAGATTGTATGCATTTGCCAAAGTCATCAAATGGTACACTTAAAATTTATGCATTTCATTGTGTGAAAATTTTTACCTAAGAAAAGAAATGCAAACGAACATTGATCTCCATTGATACGCAGACTAAAGTGTTTCCAGGAAAGTGTCCTCATGTCTGCAACTTATTTTGAAATGCATCAGAAAAGTAGGTGAGCAAATCAAAACCACAATAAGATACCATCTCACACCAGTTAGAATGGCAATGATTAAAAAGTCAGGAAAGAACAGGTGCTGGAGAGGATGCGGAGAAATAAGAACACTTTTACACTGTTGGTGGGACTGTAAACTAGTTCAACCATTGTGGAAGACAGTGTGGCGATTCCTCAAGGATCTAGAACTAGAAATACCATTTGACCCAGCCATCCCATTACTGGGTATATACCCAAAGGATTATAAGTCATGCTGCTATAAAGACACATGCACATGTATGTTTATTGCAGCACTATTCACAATAGCAAAGACTTGGAACCAACCCAAATGTCCATCAATGACAGACTGAATTAAGAAAACATGGCACATATACACCATGGAATACTATGCAGCCATAAAAAAGGATGAGTTCATGTCCTTTGTAGGGACATGGATGAAGCTGGAAACTATCATTCTCAGCAAACTATTGCAGGGACAGAAAACCAAACACCGCATGTTCTCACTCATAGGTGGGAATTGAACAATGAGAACACTTGGATACAGGGTGGGGAACATCACACACTGGAGCCTGTTGTGGGGTGGAGGGAGCAGGGAGGGATAGCATTAGGAAATATACCTAATGTAAATGATGAGTTAATGGGTGCAGCACATCAACATGGCACATGTACAGATATGTAACAAACCTGCACATTGTGCACATGTACCCTAGAACTTAAAGTATAATAATAATAATAATAAAAGAAAATTAGATGAGCTGTTGGATGGATAGAAGAATGGATAAATTTGTAATAAAGCAAATACAAACTATAAACTTTAGCATCTAGTTGGTGTCTATATAGATGTTGGGTATATAGTTATTTCAACTTTTCGTAAGTTTGAAAATTTTCCATAATGAAATATTGGCAAAAATAATATTGTATTTGTCAGGTGGGTGTGGAAATTAGTATCATTCTTAAAGAGCTAAGTATGCAGGGGTGTTAGATCTTATTATAGCTGCTCTTAATTTACTAATCTGACCCCCAGAAAAAAAACATCTTGGAAAATGACAGAGTACTGTAAATTTAACAAATAGTGGTCCTAATTTCTACCACTGTGCTTAATGTGGAATATTTTCTAGAGCAGATTGACATAGCCTCTGGTATAAAGTATGCAGCCATTAATTCGGTGACTGTGTCGTTTTTCATACTATTTGAAAAAGAGGGTCAGAAAAAGTTCACATTCATATGGGACAGACAAGAATATATATTAGTCATTTTGCTACATGGCTGTGTTAACTCTGGCCCTCTACCATAATACAGAAGAGATCTGAATATCTCAATATCTCACAGAACATCACCTGGATTCACTATATCACAGAAATCATGCTAATCAGAGCAGATGAGCAAGAAGTAGCTTGCACATTGGTGGCCTTGGCAATGTGCACTCACTCACAACATGGGAGATAAACCCTATGAAGATTGAGGGGCCTGGCATGTAAACACATTTTTTTAGGTCGCCGTTGTTTAGGGGCACACAAAGCAATCCCACCCATGATAGAAAATAAATTATTGCACCTTGCACCTCTCACAACAAAGAAAAAAAGTGCAACATCTGGAAGGCCTCGTGGAGTTCTGGGAGCAGTATATTCCTTACTTGCTAATACTGCTCTGACCCATACACTGGATGATGTCAGACAGCATATACTGGCTGACAGTTTTGAGTGGGAATCAAAGAAGTGCTCTGCAGCAGATTTATACTACAGTGTAAGCAGCCATGCTTCTTGGTCCATATGACCAGAATACCCTATGGTATTAAAGGTAGTAGTGGTGGGAGAAGATGCTATGTGGAGTTTATTGCAAACTGCATGGGATAATCACAATGAAGTCTGCAAGGCCATGATATCTTCAGAGAATTAGATGCCTTTGAAAAAAATCCTCTGGTATGTTTTTGGGTCATAGTATAAATGTGGCAAAGTGATGATGGGACATTATGTAAACATGTAGCCACAACTACCCATCATGAACTGGGTTTCATCAAACACACCAAATCTGAAAGTGAAATGGGCCTAGCAATAAGCTACTCTAAGGAAGTGATATATTCAGCACAAGCAGGACCAAAGGACGCAAGCAGCCAAATGAGCAGGTGGCTCAGTCCCCCATGTCATCCATCACGATTTCACCAGTATCTCTTCCTAAACTCATACTTATGATATATGGGGGCATCCCTCATGACCAGCTGACAAAGGAGGAAAAGCCTGCATTTAGTTCATGGATGGATTTCCATGGTCCATGGCTGTAAGCCAAAAATGAATGACAGCCACATTACAACCCCACTCTTGATGACCTTGAAAGAAGATGATGAGAGATAACTCTAAAGGCCACTCAAGCTGAGACTGTCCTTTGAGCTTGCATCACAGATTGAATTCTCCTTCCATCCACTCCTGCTTCCTTCATCTCTCTTCAGTAGGTGTTGAACCAAAGGTTTCTTCTTAATGAATCATTATGTTCATTAACACCATCTCAGAGTGCTTCCTACTGCAACAGTGCTAGTTTTTCTTTACTTCTCAATTTGTAAAATTTCTTTGTATATTAGGAATGTTATTAGATGTGGTAGAGATATTTTCTATTAGTCTTTTGACTCTTTGCTTACAGTTTCATTTGCAAAACAATTCATTTTTTTGTAATTGAATCTGTTAACCTTTCCCTGTATCTACCAAAAGATAATGACTTTGGCCGAACATGGTGGCACATGCCTGTAATCTCAGCACTTTGGGAGGCCAAGGCTGGTGGAACACTTGAGCTCAGAAGTTCAAGATCAGCCTAGGTAACATGGTGAGACTCCCGTGTCTACAAAGGGTACAAAAAAAAAGAAATAAAAGATAATGACTTTGATGTATAGGCACTAACCTGAAAAGAACCATAGTATATTGTTAAAAGAAAGTTGCAGAATAATATATTTAGCAGCACTTATGAAACTCTTCTGGTTATAGGACTTACTAAATTTCTTCATTGAAAACTCAGATTCAATAAGCATAGGGTGGGGCCCAGGATTCTATATTTTGGTTTCTTTGTTTTATTTTGTTTTTGAGATGGAATTTCTCTCCTGTTGCCCAGGCTGGAGTGCAATGGCACGATCTTGGCTCACTGCAACCTCTGCCTCCGGGTTCAAGTGATTCTCCTGCCTCAACCTCCCAAGTAGCTGGGATTACAGGTGCCTGCCACCATGCCTGGCTAGTTTTTGTATTTTTAGTAGAGATGGCATTTCACCATGTTGGCCAGACTGGTCGCGAACTGCTGACCTCAGGTGATCCACCTGCCTCAGCCTCCCAAAGTGCTGGGATTAGAGGCATGAGCCACCTCTCCCAACCAGGAATTTATATTTTAACAACTACTCAAGGCAATCATATGATCAGATAAGTTTGACCAAAAAATATCACTCAATTTTTGTAATTGAGGGGAGAAGGAACTCTGTGTGTGTGTGTGTGTGTGTATTTGTACATACTACAGAGGAAAGTGTGTAAGAATACACATCAGATTAATATTGCTTTCCTTAAGTGGATGGAACCAGAAGAAATTAAAAGATTATGTCTTTACTTTTATCATTTTGTTATTTTTATTACAATGGGCATGAATTACTATAACTTTTTTTAATCTAGTACATTTTAAAAGCCATTTGAAATTGTCTTTTTTTCTTTTACAAGAATAAAATAAAGGCCGGGTGCAGTGGCTTACGCCTGTAATCCCAGAACTTTGGGAAGCCGAGGTAGTTGAATCACCTGAGGTCAAGAGTTCGAGACCAGCCTGACCAACATGGAGAAACCCCGTCTCTACTAAAAATACAAAATTACCTGGGTGTGGTGGCGGGCACCTGTAATCCCAGCTACTTGGGAGGCTGAGGCAGGAGAATTGCTTGAACCTGGGAGGCGGAGGTTACAGTGAGCCAAGATCACACCATTGCACTCCAGCCTGGGTGACAGAGCAAGACTCCATCTCAAAATAAATAATAATAATAATAATAAAACAAAAAAGAAAAAGAAGCTTTCAGGAGAACTGTCTTGATTCTTGGCTAAGCCTTCTCTGCCAGTTCCACCACAGCATCAGGAATTCTCCTGTATCAAGGGAGCTACACCTGGCCAGTGGTTGATGAGTTTTACACCCATGTGATCATGAAATAGTTAACAGAGTTTCTACGTTGTTAAAATTTTGGTTCACACCAAAAATAGTTTATACAGGTTGTGTAACAGCTGCTGTTGCAATTATGTCTAATGGAAGGTTTTGATTCACACCAAAAACACTTACATGTGTTTTGAGTGGCTAAAACTTCTGGTTTCCTAGGAACTAACTACACAAGTCTCCCCTGGGGACTCTGAAATCATCCTTCTTACTCTTGCCTGGTTCACTGCCTTGGAAACACTCAAAACAGATTGCTGATCTTCTAGGCACTGGGATTATAAAACTTGCTTGTACCTTTTATTTAGAAAAAAAAAGTTTTTTTCTGATTATACAAGTAATTACAAGCTTACTGTAGAAAATTGTAAAAAGATAGAAAAGTATAAAAAGAAACAGAAAAAGAATCACTCATAACCCTACCACTCAGAAGCAACCACTGTTATGCTTTCGACATATTACCTTCCAGTTTTGTTTCCATGCACTTTTTACATAGTTGAGCTCATCCTAGACATATAATTTAATATATTGCTTTTATCATGCAATGTAATAATATAAGCAAGTTTTTATAAACCATGCTTTTATAACATTCCACTTTATATAGATGCACTCTGATTTACTTTATTATTCCCCTTTTTTATTCACAGTTAAGCTATTTCTATGGTAAAAGAAACATTAAAGCTTATATATTTGGGAATAAAACTATCTGAATTGGAAACCGTCTCCCATTTCTAATGCTGGTGATAATGTTGCCTAACAGCTGTACTCCAAAAAGGTACTCACGAATTTTCATCTTGTAATCATCATAGTGAATTCTAGGATATCTTAAGCCCACCAACTAAGAGGTAGCTCTCCTGAAAATATAGAACAAGGGAACAAGTGAAATTGTAGCTCCAATGACAGGGAGGACAGTCATGTTATCCTAAAACTCCAATATACCAAACTTCCAGAACTGTGACAAAAATGGTGTCCATTATATTTAGCCAAAACTCCTATGTATCTATTCCTATGTTGTGCTTTGTTCTTACCTGAAGTTAAAAAACCTTTTCCACTTTGTTTGTTCTGGCAGAACTCTTTTAAAGGGAGAAGGTCCAGAAGACACCTTGTCTAGCTGAGCTGTGTGTTGCCATAAGAAAAATTACACTAAAACAGAAATAGTGTTTTTGAAAATCACACTGGCAATTTATTTAGGGCTAAAGACTCGTGAAGTTTAGAAGGACATATACTTTCTCATTCTAACTTTACACCACTTCAAACCTTTCTCAAAAATAAGACCATAGGTGCTTTAAAATACTCAAGAAAAAAAGGTGTGGCTGTATGAAGAAGTAGATGAGACAAGATTAGTAAAATGGTGTAATTTTTGAAACTAGGTGATGGATATAGATTCCACTATTCTCTCTACCCTTGGGTATGGTGAAAATGTCCGAGAGAGAGAGAGAGAGAGAGAGAGAGAGAGAGAGAGAGAGAGAGAGAGAGAAATGTATAAGGCATTTAAAATTAAAAGTTAAAAAAAAAAAACAACAGCATAAGACCCCGTATGAATTGTAACATTTCACCTTGTTTGGACTAGAATTTTCTTACCTGAAACTTACTTTCTAAAATAACCAGGAAACCACATAACAAGTTTTAAGGGACACATTTGGTTATGTCGTTTCTTGCTTATAATAATTTAGCTGTCTGTAACAAAATCCTGTTGTTCCCTAAATAATTGATGAACTGATATTGCATTGGCTTAGAAATTGTACTTCAGTTAATGACTACTACCTTTCACATCTTGCCTAAGGAAAAGGTAGATGAACATGACTGACTTCACAGTTTTTGAGAAACCATCTCACCACCATCTATTGCACACAGAAAGGCAGATATTCCTGCAGCGTGGACAAAGCATGGCCTTTCTGTGGTCTGTGGTGCATGGTCTCCATTTGATGCTGGCTCCTTCAGCAGAACAAGTCATTCTACCCAGTTTTCCCAAGTCTCTCTCCCAGCATCCAGCACATATATTATGATATTTCTCTCTACTGGTCTTTCTTCCCCTCTACAATGCCAATTATTTCAAAGTCAAGGCTATGTCTTATTCTATTTTTGTTTTCATAGTAGTTGGTACAGTCTCTGGAAAGTGCTAAGGAACATAAATGTATAATAAATGAACAAAGGAATAAATATACAAAAGTACTGGAACTGGAGTATGCAAAAGTAAGGTTAAGATCTGGCTCATATTTCTTAGTTGTTACAGTCTTAAGAAAGTTTCTTAACCTATGTGACTCTCAGCTATGAAATGGAATTACAACGGCAAACTTTTCTACTTCACAGTGTTATTTCAAGACTCAAAATCAACTTGAAATAGTGCATATGAAAATATTTTGGAGGCCGGATGCGGTGGCTCATGCCTGTAATCCCAGCACTTTGGGAGGCAGAGGCGGGGCAGATCACAAGGTCAGGAGTTCGAGACCAGCCTGGCCAATATGATGAAACCCTGTCTCTACTAAAAATACAAAAATTAGCCGGGCATGGTGGCATGCGCCTGTAATCCCAGCTACTCAGGAGGCTGAGGCAGGAGAATCGCTTGAACCTGGGAGGCGGAGGTTGCAGTGAGCTGATATTGCACCACTGCACTTCAGCCTGGGGGACAGAACGAGACTCCATCTCAAAAAAAAAAAAAAAAAGTATTTTGGAAACCAAAAGGAGGGGAAGGTCACCTGTGTTGTGTTAAGGAGAAAGGCAGCATCTTGTGGTGTTTATGGCCCCTCTCATTGAGTTGCTATGAGAATAAAATGAGGTGATATATGTAAAATACTTAGAAAAATACCTGGGACAAAGTAACCTTTCCGAAACGGTAGTAGGCCTGATTATTCTCTTGTATGTGAAAGAGTTCAATTAGCTGGGGGTGATGGGATTATATGGGAGCCAGCAATATGGACCAGATGTCCTTTAAAAATTTAAAATGACCACTTGACCTCCATGATGTCATGGTGGGCAATTTGGAATCCTTGTCTAAATAACATCAAACTCACACAGTCTGTGTGAGTCTGTATGACTGGCTCATGCCCTCACTGGGCCTGAGAGTGGCCCCTCCATGTATGTGTATGCATACATGTATATGTGTGTGTGTGTGTATATATATGTATATGTGTATATGTGTGTATATATATGTGGGTCTGTGTGTGTGTACATGTATCTGTGTATATTTGTGTGTGTTTCTATGAAGGCATTGTGCTGGGCCTGAGTATGTCACCAGATGAAGTGCACATATCTCTGTGTTTGTCTCTGTATACATGTGTATCTTAGTCTGTTCAGGCTGCATTAACAAAATACTTTAGACTGGGTAATATATAAACAACAGAAATTTATCTCTCACAGTTCTGTAGGCTGGGAAGTCTAAGATCAAGGCACTAGTAGATTGAGTGTCTGCTGACAACCTGTTTCTCATAGATGGCACCTTCTATGAGTCCTCACATGGTGGAAGGGCAAAGGGACTAATAACCTCCCACAGGCCTCTTTTATAAGAGTACCAATCTCATTCATGAGAGCTCCACCCTCATGACCTAATCACCTCCCAGAGGCCCCACCACCTAATTCCATCACCTTGGTGATTAGGTTTTCTCTTAGTCTGTAGTCCTGTTCAGTGTTACTATAACAGAATACCTGAGACCAAGTAGTTTGTAAAGCAAAGAGGTTTATTTGCATTTGGCGAGGGCCTCAGGCCACTTGAACTCAAGAAGGAAAGAAGGGGAAGCTGGTTTATGCAAAGACATCACATGGCAAGAGAGGAAGCAAGATGGAGAGGGGGAGGTGCCGGTCTTTTTTTTTTTTTTTTTTGGAGACAGAGTCTTGCTCTGTCACCCAGGCTGAAGTGCAATGGCATGATCTCGCTGCAACCTCTGCCTTCTGCAATCACTAGGTTCAAGTGATTCTCTCACCTCAGCCTCCCCAGTAGCTGGGATTACAGGCACCCGCCATCATGCCCAGGTGCCAGGCTCTTTTTAACAAACAGCTCTTGAGGGAAGGAATAGACCCAGAACTTGGTCACTACCCCCATCCCAAGGCATTAATCTATTCATGAGGGATCACTCCCATGGTCTGAACACCTCCTACCAGGTCCCATGATACAGTTTGGATCTGTGTCCCCCTCAAATCTCACTTTCAGTTGTAATCCTCAATATTGGAGGTGGGGCCTGGGGAAAGTGATTGGATCACCTTCTAAGGGTTTAACACCATCCCCGAGTGCTGTTCTCATAATAATGAGTTACTTCTCACCAGATCTGGTCGTTTAAAAGCATGTAGCACTTCCCCATCTCTCTCTTCTGCCTGCTATGGCTGTGTAAGACACGTCTGCTTCCCCTTCATTTTCCACCATGATTGAAAGTTTCCTGAGGCCTCCTCAGAAGCCATCATGCTTCCTGTACAGCCTGTAGAACCATAAGCCAACTAAACCGATTTTCTTTATGAATTACCCAGTGTTGTGTATTTCTTATAGCAGTGTGAGAATGGACTAATACACTCCACCACTCAACATTGCCACATTGGGGATCAAATTTCAGCATGAGGTTTAGAGAGGACAAACATGCAAAACATAGCATTCTTCCCCTGGCCCCACAAAACTCAAGTTCTTCTCACATGCAACATATACTCACTTTATCCAAGAATCCCAAAAATCTTAACTAGTTTTAGCATCGACTCAAAAGTTCAAAGTCTTATCTGAGGCTCGAGTTAAGTTCCTTCCAGCTATGAGCCTGCAAAATAAAAAACAAGTTATTTACTTCCAAGATTCAATGGTTTTAAGGGCATTGGGTAAACATGCTTACTTCCCACAGTGAGAAATTGGTCAAAAGAAAGGGGTAACAGGCCCCACACTATTCCAAAACCCAGCAAGGCAGACATTAAACCTTAAAGCTCCAAATAATCTCCTTTAACCCTATGTCCCACATCCTGGGCATGCTGGTGGGAGGGGTAGAATTCCAAGGCCTCAGGCTGTTCCCTTCCCACGACTTTGCTGGACACAGCCCATGAGGTCACTCTCTTAGGGTTGGAATCTAATGCCAGCAACTTTTCCAGGCTGAGGTGGTATGCTGCCAGTATTTTACCATTCTAGAGTCCCGACAGAAGCCCCATCCCTGCAGCTCCACTGGGCCTTTACCCAATGGGGACTCTTGGTGGTAGCTCCACTCCTGGGACAGGTTTCTGCCTGGGCACCCAGGTTTTCCAATACACCCTCTAAAATCTTGGTGGAGGGAGTCACATCTCCATAGCTCTTTCATTCTGTGGACCTGCAGAATTAACTCCATGTTGACATTATGAAGTCTTATGGCTTGTGCCCTTCATAATGGTAGCACAAGTATCTGGGGCCATCGGGGCCATCTGAGCCATGGCTGCTCCTGCCAGAGTGGCCCAGATTTTGGGGTCATTTTTTACGTGCTCTTGACTATTAGCACCTGGATCCCGTTTAGTTTTGCTAATCTCTTTACTAAAGGGTAGCTCAGCTGCACCCTCAGCTGTACCAAATGGCCACTGACTATCTTAAATTCAATCTTGCATATCCTCCTTTGAGTCTGCCTTATCATCATGCTAATTCCCTCAGTAATAATTTGAATAAATCTTTGTATATGCCCACTCCTTTTTTTTTTCTTTTTTCTTTTTTTTTAAAGCACTGAGCCAGGCATGGTGGCTCATACCTGTAATCCCAGCACTTTGGGAGGCCGAGGTGGGTGGATCACCTGAGATCAGGAATTCGAGAATGACCTGACCAACATAGTGAAACCCCATCTCTACTAAAATACAAAAAAATTAGCTGGGTGTGGTGGCGGGCACCTGTAATCCCAGCTACTCGGGAGGCTGAGGCAGGAGAATCGCTTGAACCCAGGAGGCGGAGACTGCAGTGAGCCGAGATTGCGCCACTGCACTCCAGCCTGGGTGACAGAGTGAGACTACGTCAAAAAAATAATAAATAAAAAATAATAAAATAAAGCATTGCTTAGATAATACTGGGTATGTAGATTAACTTGACGTGTCTGGAACATGAATATATGAACATCTGTTCTACAAGTAGATGACTTTAGTAAATTATTATGAGATGTTAAATGACAGAAAATAACTATAGATTTAGTAACTTGTCTCCATTGAAAAATTTGTAAGGTACTCAGTTTTATAAATTTTTTTAAGAGACAGGATCTTGCTCTGTTGCCCATACTGGGTGGTGCAATCATAGCTCACTGTAGCCTTGAACTCCTGGGCTCAAGCAATCCTTCTGCCTCAGCCTCCCCAGTAGCTGAGACTATAGGCACACACCACCATACCTTGCTGATTTTTAAAATTTTTATGTTTTGTAGAGACAAAGGTTTCACTATTTTGCCCAGGCTGGTCTTGAACTCCTGGCTTCAAGAAATCCTCTCACCTGGGCTTCCTAATTTATAGAGACAGACAGTACATTATTGGTCGATTAGGAGTGGATGGTCACATGGGAAGAAAAGTGAAGTGACTGCTAATGGATATAGGGTTACTTTTAGGGAGGATGAAAATTTTCTAAAATTACACTGTGGTGATAGTTTCTCAACCCAGTGAATATATTAAAAACATTGGCATGTACGTTTTAAATGGGTTAATTTTTTAATGTGAAATACATCTCCAAAAACTTAAAAAACAAATTTGCATGATGCTGACATGATCCTGAGGCTAATGGAACAAGTCATATCCAATATGATGTGACTACAGATATACCTATTAAAATAAAATAATCTCTTCTAGTTTATAAGAGAAGGAAACTTACTGTATTAATTCAGTGTTTGCCCTCCCATCTATGTGTAATGAGTATTTAAAAATGCAAAGCACAGCTAAACAGATAGGTAAGTGAAACAGACCCTATTTGGGTCTTGAAAAGTTGCTTGCTCTAATGAGCCTGGTGCTACTTGGGAATAAATAGGCACTCAAATCTCCCCTATGCCATACTTTAAAGGGTGTGTAAATTCAAGTACAAATAGTCATCAGCAATTTTTCAGAGCTATTTTTGCTTTGTCTTACAGAGGGGGAAATGGAACCCAATAATATATGCTATTTATAAGCACTCTTTTTTTCCTCTAATGGACATTGCTAGGTTTTCTGCTTTTGCACTCTATGTTTCCCCCACTTCGCTGTCTTACTCTGTCACCTTTCTCTAATCTTTTCACAGTCCTGTTATGTTATAATAGCACCTTACAACAACCTTGGGCCCAGATTTGTGCCCCTTGGTTCCTCTTAGTTACTTTTCAAGCACACAGTGAACTGCTGCAATCAAGTGGTTTTGATTTATTTTTTTCTACCTCCTTTGCCATCTGTTTAATGCTAGTTGGTTTGTATTATTAATCTTGTAATTAAAATCTTCCTTGGCTGGGCACAGTGACTCACGTCTGTAATCCCAGCACTTTGGGAGGCCGAGGTGGGGAGATTGCTTGAGCCTAAGAGTTTGAGACCAGCCTGGGCAACAAAATGAGACCTCCATTTCTCAGCTTTTTTTTTTTTAATTAGTCAGGCGTGGGGTGTGAAATGATACTGTCATGATAAGCCTTTTATATAGCCTATAGTCTCAGCTACTTGGTAGGCTGAGATGGGAGGATCAATTGAGCCCACGAGATCGAGGCTACAGTGAGTCGTGTTTGCATCACTGCACTTGAGCCTGGGCAACGAAGGCTGTCAAAATAAATAAATAAATAAATAAATAAATAAATAAATAAATAAATAAATGAAACAAAATCCCCCCAAACCCTCCTTAGTCGAATTCACAGCCTCTGCACCTCCCTGAGCAGTATGTTCTTTCTGATAACTTGAAAGAGATTTTCCTTGATCTGTAAGTCTCATATCATTCCTAAACCTTGATCCTCAAAAATTGCTTTTAGGTCCACCAGCTGGGAGTTGGAAGGGCGGATACTGTGGTATCTTCCTAGGACAATTTCAAGGCTAGAGCCTCCAAGAAGAAGAGCCACTTTCAAGCTGTATGTTTGTTTCTTTCGATAATAACAGTGTTATAATGCCGGTTAAAATATGTTCGGCATAATAACAATAGCCACCAATATGTGACAGGATCCCCACAGGCAGCCCTTGCTCTTGCTCCAGGTCCATGCGTGCATCCCCTAAATAAATGTAATACAGGGAAAGGGTTTATATTATGCATCTTTATGAAACTTGATAGTTGTCAAACACCCTTTTTTTTTTAATATTCTTCTCATCCCTTAGCAATCCTTTCTTCTCCGTCTTCACGCAAACTGTTTCTCAAGATTATCCCAATTATCCAGAAATACTCAACTTTTACCTTTATCTTGGCACCCCATTTAGCAAAAGAAAAGCCTAATGATCAGCAAGGAAGCAACAATCTTAGAAGCCATGCCTCATGAGAATGGCTTTCCCTCACCCTACTGGCTTTTCAAAGTACTTTATCCCAAAAAGATTATTCTCATATATCTTACACATCATTTTGTTGAAATGTTACTGCAGTGATAGGCCTTTTATATACGTTTAGAATATTTATATGTTCAGTTTTAGTAGAGACTGCCAAAAGCTTTTCCAAAGTGATTGTATCAATTTAAAATTTTTTACCAACAATATATGAGAGTTCCTTTTGTTCCATATCCTCATAATTTGCTATTGTTAGTTTAATGTCCACACAGATGTGTAGTGGCTTATCATTGTGGCTTTAATTTGAACATACTGATGATTAATGACATGGCCCAGTTTTTAATATGTTTATTGGCCATTTGTATATCTTCTTTTATTAAGTGCCTCTTCAAGTCTTTTGCCCATTTTTCTAGGGAGTTTTGCCTTTTATTTATCTATTTTTTGAGATGGAGTCTCGCTCTGTCATCCAGGCTGGAGTGCAATGGCAAGATCTCAGCTCATGGCAACCTCCACTGCCCAGGTTCAAGCAATTCTCCTGTCTCAGCCTCCTGAGTAGCTGAGACTGTAGGCTCCCGCCACCATGCTTGGCTAATTTTTGTATTTTTAGTAGAGACAGGGTTTCACCATATTGGTCAGGCTGGCCTTGAACTCCTGATGTCAGGTGATCTGCCCGCCTCGGCCTCCCAAAATGCTAGGATTACAGGCATGAGCCACCGCGCCCGGCTTCTGTCTTTTTCTTACTGATTTGTAGTTCTTTATTTTGTATAGTATATGAGTACTTTGTCAGCAATATATTTTTCAAACATTTCCTACTCTGTGGCTTGCTTTTTCACTCTTGTTATTGTTGTTGTTGTTGTTGTTGTTGTTGTTTTGTTTTTGTTGAGACAGAGTCTCGCTCTGTCGCCCAGGCTGGAGTGCAGTGGTACAGTCTTGGCCTACTGCAACCTTCACCTCCTGGGTTCAAGTGATACTCCTGCCTCAGCCTCCTGAGTAGCTGGGATTATAGGCATGTGTCACCACGTCCAGCTAATTTTTGTATTTTTAGTAGAGACAAGGTTTCACCATGTTAGCCAGGCTGGTCTCAAACTCCCGGCCTCAAGTGATCCACCTGCCTTGGCCTCCCAAAGTGCTGGGATTACAGATGTGAGCCACTGCACCTGGCCAGCCTTTTCACTCTCTTACCAGTAGGTATAATTTGATGGTCAGAAGTTCTTACTTTTAATATATTCCAATGTATTAATATTTCCCTTTAATGGTTAGTGTTACTTTTGCCTCCCATTTAAAAATATTTGTTATTCCAAAAATCATGAATATATTTTATTATGTTATGTTCTAGAAGCTTTACTGTTTTGTCTTTCACATTTAGGTCTACAAGTCACCTTGAAATCATTTTTGTGTAGGTGTGAGGTTGTGGCCAAGATTCATTTCTTCCTTCATTCCTTCTATAGACCTAGCACAATTAATTTAAAAGAATTCCTTTTCCCACTGCTCTGCAGTGTTATTTTTGTCATAAATCAAATGTCATATGTGTGTGGACCTATTTCTGGACTGCATTCTGTTCTATTAGTCTATTTGTCTGTCCTTTTGAAAAGGCCACAGTCTTTATTAATGTAGTTTTATAAGTATTGCTATTTGTGTTAATCTTCCCTTTGTTCTTCTACTTTAGGATTGTCTTGGCTATTCTTGGCCCTTTGCATCACTTTCTAAATTTTAGAGTGAGCATGTCAATTTCCACTCCCTGGAAAAAGAATGTGCTGAGATTTTAATTGGACTATATTATTGGATTATAGTATGTTTATAAATCAGTTTGGGCAGAACTCACATCTTTGCAATATTGAGTTCTTCACTCCATGAACTTAGTAAATTCCTCCATTTACTTACATCTGCTTCAATTTCTCTCACTAATATTTTGTAGTTTCTTGTGTAGAGGTCTTGTTAGACTAATTCGTAGGTATTTTATGTTATTCTAAATAGTATTTTAAAAATTTTTCATTTACAATTACTTGTTGCTAGTCTATTGAAATAAAATTTATCTTTTACATAATGACTTTCTATTTAGTAAAATGGCCAAATTCACTTACTAATTATAGCTTTTATTTGTAGATTATTTTGTCTTTCTATATACATACTCACGCCGTCAATACACTTTTCCATGAATATGTGTGCCTCTGTATATGTATGTGAAACAAATGTCCACTGGGAGCCTGCAGCAAAGAGATGTCTCTCATGTGACTATAAACTAATTTATCCACTGTAGTTATCACTGAGCATTCACCCTGTTCTTTTCTCCTTTTCTGAATCCCATTTGTCTACAACTGCTGCCTGACGAGCTAGTCAGAAAAGCATTACCACTGATACCACCTATAGTGTCAAGTAAACTGTCTCTGCATGCTTCAAAAATGCTCACTCTTTAGGGTATCAAACCAGTACTGGGTCCCAAGAAGAGGCAAAAAGGGCTTTTCCTATTCTGTATTACACTGTGTTGACTTAGATCTAAAGCTAATCCACTTATGCCCAGAATGTCAGGGCCTTTCTTGAATGTTCTCTGCCATTTCTGGTTCGTTCATCCTTCTCTAACCACAAGGGGTCACTCAGTATACAGGGCTGGGGACACAGCCATATTATCATCTCTGTTCTCTTTCTTCATCTCTTCTGTTTCCTCTCCCCAGAATAAACAGAAAAACACACACTTCTCATAGTTTATGAATGGTAACAAATGGATATTAGTGTGTGGAGAGTGGAGGGTAGACAGAGAGCTCATTACACTAGCTGCAGCCAACACAAGAGTTCCCACTATACTTTAGCAATAGTAAAATATTTGCAGTCTTTTGATTTAATTGATCCTTCCTTAAAATGGTGTATGTGTGTTGGGTGGGGTTGCAGTCACAAATACAGGCATACCTTGCAGATATTGTGGGTTCAGTTCCAGAGCACCACAATAAAGTGAATGTCACAATAAAGTAAGTGACACAAATTTTTTGGTTTCCTAGTGCATATAAAAGTTATGCTTGCACTATGCTGTAGTGTATTCAGTGTGCAATAGCATTATGTCTAAAAAAAAAAATGTACATACCTGAATTTAAAACACTTCATTGGGCCGGGCGTGGTGGCTCACGCCTGTATTCCCAGCAGTTTGAAAGGACAAGGCCGGCGGATCACCTGAGGTCAGGAGTTCAAGACCAGCCTGGCCAACATGGTGAAACCCCATCTGTACTAAAAATACAAAAATTAAGGCATGGTGGCGGGTGCCTGTAATCTCAGCTACTTGGGAGACTGAAGCAGGAGAATCTCTTGAACCCGTGAGGTGGAGGTCGCAGTGAGCCAAGACCGTGCCATTGCACTCCAGCCTGGGCAATGAGTGAAACTCCATCTCAAAAAAAAAAAAAAAAAAAAAACTTTACTGCTAAAAAACGCTCACAATCATCTGAGCCTTCAGCTAGTCATTATCTTTTTGCTGGTAGAGGGTCTTACCTCAATGTCGATGGCTTATGACTGATCAAAGAGGTAGTTGCTGAAGGCTGGGGTGGCTGTGGCAATTTCTTAACATAAGATAAGAAATGAGTTTGCCCCATTGATTGACTCTTCCTATCATGAAAGATGTCTCTGTAGCACACAATGCCATTTGATATCATTTTACCTACAGTAAAACTTTCAAAATTGGAGTCAGTTCTTTTAAACCCTGCCACTGCTTTATCAAATCAGTTTACGTAATATTCTAAATCTATCGTTTTCTTTTCAACGATGTTCACAGCATCTTCACCAGAAGTAAATTCCACTTCAACGAACTATTTTCTTTGCTCATCCATAAGAAACAACACCTTGTTTATACAAATTTTACCATGAGATTGAAGCTATTCATTCACATCTTCAGGCTCCACTTCCAATTCTACTTCTCTTGCTATTTCCACCATATCAGCAGTTATTTCCTCCAATGAAGTCATGAAACTTCTCAAAGTTGTCCATGAGGGTTGGAATAAACTTCTTCCAAACTCCTGTTAATATTGATATTTTGACCTTGTTCCATAAATGACAAATGTTCTTAATGGCATCTAGAATGGTGAATCCTTTCCAGGTTTTCAATTTCCAGAAGGTTTTCAATTTCCAACTTTGCCCAGATCTATCAGAGGAATCACTGTCTGTGGCAGCTATAGCCTTATAAAATGTATTTCTTTAAAAAATAGAAATTGAAAGTCAAAATTACTCCTGTAGAATGGGTGCTGTTAGCAGGCATGAAAACAACATTGATTTCCTTGTATATCTCCATCAGAGCTCTTAGGTGACCAGGTGCACTGTCAATAAGCAGTCATATTTTTAAAGGAACCTTTTTTTCTGAGCAATAGGTCTCAACAGTAGTTTTAAAATATTCAGTAAACCTATAAACAGTATAGGTTTATAAACCTATAAACAGTAAAGCTATAAACAGATGTGCTGTCATCTAGGCTTTGTTGTTCCATTTATAGAGCACAAGCAGAGATTTAACATAATTCTTAGGGCCCTAGGATTATTAGAATGGCAAATGAGCACTGGCATCAATTTAAAGTCACCAACTGCACTGGCCCCTAGCAAAAGAGTCAGCCTATCTTTTGAAGCTTTGAAGCCAGGCATTGAATTCTCCTCTCTAGCTATGAAAATGCTAGATGGCATTTTCTTCCAATAGAAGGCTTTTTTCCTGCTACATTGAAAATATGATGTTTAGTCACTTTCGTCAATGATTTTAGCGAGCTCTTCTGGAAAACTTGCTACAGTCCTGGATTACATAGGGCATATTATGCCACAACTGGAGATGATCACAGATTTTCAGAAGATTTTTGTTCTTATCAACTGGCTCTGTTCACCAATTATATTAATTAAGGATGTTCTTGGGGTTCAATGGGCATTATAGATTTCTGAAACTCCTTTATGAATTGACTTGGAGTTACTAGATTTAAAATGGTGTAGTTCAATGACCAGATAGCCAGTTCATTCTACCCCTTTAGGGATTAGCCAGAAAAGGCCTATATGGTCAGGGATGGTGGCTCCTGCCTGTAATCCAAACACTCGAGGTCAGGAGTTTGAGACCAGCCTGGCCAACATGGTGAAACCTTGTCTCTACTAAAAATACAAAAAAATTAGCCAGACATGGTGGTGGGTGCCTGTAATCCAGCTATTTGGGAGACTGAGGCAGGAGAATCACTTGAACCCAAGAGGTGGAGGTTGCAGTGAGCCAAGATAGTGCCATTGCACTCCAGCCTGGGCAAGAGTGAGACTCCGTCTCAAAAAATAAATAAATAAATAAAAAAGAAAAAAAAAAGCCTATAGATAGGTATTTCAATCCAGGACTGGTAGAATTGGCATTTGCCAATGAATACTTTCAGGCTTGCATTTTGCAAAGGATTCCATATTAAGAGCAGTTATCATTAATTCTACTCCAAATTCCTGGCAAATATAATTATACCAAATATAAATATAATAGAAGGGGGTTATTTGAATGTAACTGTAAACACAGACTGGGACTCATCTTACCCTAACAAAGTTTAAAAGCAAGCCTCAATAATATTCCGTGATTTTCCAAGTAATTTAACAACACTCCTAGACAAAACTCAATAAATAAAATAAAATGAAGACATTTTAAAAATCCATTACTCATCAATGAAATATTCAGAATGGCTGACACTTAATTTAAAAAAAGTTACTTGGCATGCAAATAAGCATGAAAATGCAACTCATAATGAGAATAAAAGTGAATCAATAGAAAGACACACTAAGGAAGCATATGATAGAACTACTGGGCACCGACATTGAAACAGCTATTATAACTATACTCCATACATTCAAAAAAGTAAAGGAAAGTGTGAACATGTTAAGAGACATGGAAGACCCAAAGCGCACTTTATCAGAAAAATACAATTTCTGAGATGAAAAATACCTTATATGGGAGTAATAGCAGATTAGATATTGCAGAAGAAAGATTCGTGAATTTGAAGACATAGCAAAAGAAAAAATCGTAATACAGAGAAAAAAGAGACTAAAAAATTGATAGAGCATCATTAAGTTCTGTGGGACAATTTAAAGCAATCTAATATATGTGTAATTAGAGTTCAAGAAAGGAAGAGAAAACTATTTGAAGAAACAATGGCAGAAACTATGTGATAAAAATCTGTAAGTTCACAAATCCTAAAAGCTCAATGAATCTCAAACACAAGAAATATGAAGAACAATACACCAAGGCATATCTTAAACTGCTTAAAGCCAGTGATACAGGGAAAATCTTAAAAGCAGTCAGAGAATACATTACATTCAGAGACACATTATTTACACAAGAATAAAGATAAGAATGACAGTAGATTTCTCATTGAAAACAATGCATGCTAGAAGAGGGAGGATAAATATATTTAAAGCAGTGAGAAAAATACACTCTCAACTTATACTTAGGCAAAATGTCTTTCAAAACCAGAACGAAATAAAAATGTTTGCAGACACACAGGAGCTCAAAGAGTATGTCATCAGTCAACCAAAATTTCAAGAAAGATTTTGCTTCCATCAGATGGGAGCAAAATGGCAGAGGAGGCACCTCCAAATACCTGCCTATTCACAGAAACATTTTTTTAAAATGCAGAGTTGTCAGAATCAACTTTCTCAGAGCTCTGGAAATCAGTCAAATGTTTATAGCAACCAACCAAACACTGAATCAAGAAAAAGATAACTTTAAAATGCAAGGAAACACTTTTGGTGTTTTTAATTGCCCTTGTCCTGCCCCCTTCCCTGCTCCACAGTGGTCTTGAAGACAGCAGCTTATGGTTCCATGCACATGCCAAAGACAGGACCATGCTCAGAAAATACCTGACAAGACCTTGTTTTCAACACTGGCTGATCTATAGGCTCAGTGTAAGTGAAGTGAAGGCTGAGGCAGAATTATAAATCGCCTAGCTAAGTTTTAAAGAAGGGTCCAGCACAAAACCAATCTATTATGACTGGGGAAGGTTTATTTTTGTTTTTTTATTTTTTAAACTCCTGGCATTCAAGAAAACTTCAATCAAAACATATGGAATACAACTAAAGCCTTCAATAATCAAGATTAACAAACCCTGGGGAAGAGGGAGCAAATCTGATTTCCAGAGCTACCACATTGTGATGTTTGAATGTCCAGTTTTCAACAACAACAAAAAAACACACACAAAGCATACAAATAAACAGGAAAGTATGGCCCATTCAAAGAAGAAAATAAATAAACAGGAATTGTCCTTGAGGAAGCCCAGACATTGGACTTTGTCTTAGTTCTTTGGTGCTGCAAATAAATAAATAAATAACTACTACAGACTGGGTAATTTATAAACAGAAATTTATCTTTCACAGGTCTAGAGGCTGGGATGCCAAGATCAAGATACCAGGATATCAGGTGAGGGCCTGATATCTTCTTGTTGTTCTATACTCCAGAAGGGAGGAAAGCTATGTCCTGACATGGCAGAAGGGCAGAAGAGAATGAATGCACTCTCTCAAAGCCTTTTATATTGGCCTTAATCCCACCCATGAGGGCTTTGCTGTCATGAGTTAATGACCTCTTAAAGGCCCCACTTAATACTATCACATTGGCAATTAAGTGTCAACATATTAATTTGGGGGAGATACCATTATTCAAACTATAGGAGGCTTACTAGACAAAGATTTTATTTTTTTAATTGACAAAATTGTCTTTATGATGTATAACATGATGCTTTAAAATATGTAAACATTACAGATTGGCTAAATTGAGCTAAGTAACATATGTCTTACCTTACATACCTATTATTTCTTTTGTTGTGAGAACACTTAAAATCTACTCTCTTAGCAAGAGACAAAGGAGAAGAACAGATACTTTTGAAAAGAAGACATTCATGCATCCAGCAAGCATATTAAAAATGTTCAACATCTCTAATCAATAGAGAAATGCAAATCAAAACCACAAAGAGCTATCATCTCACACCAGTCAGAATGGCTATTATTAAAAAGTCAAAAAATAACAGATGCTGGCAAGGTTGTAGAGAAAAGGGAATGCTTATGCACTGCTGGTGGGAATGTAAATTAGTGCAGCCATTGTGAAAAGCAGTTTGGCGATTTCTCAAAGAACTTAAAACAGAATTATTATTTGACCTAGCAATCCCATTATTGGGTATATATTCAAAGGAATATAAATTGATCTACCATAAAGGTACACGCACATGTATGTTTGTTGCAGCACTATTCACAATAGCAAAGACATGGAATCAACCTAAATTCCCATCAGTGGTAGACTGGATAAAGAAAATGTGGTACAGGCTGGGCGTGGTGGCTCATGCATGTAATTCCAGCACTTTGGGAGGCCTAGGCAGGTGGATCACCTGAAGTCAGGAGTTTGAGACCAGCCTGGCCAACATGGTAAAACTCCATCTCTACTAAAAATACAAAAATTAGCCAGATGTGGTGGCATGCGCCTGTAGTCCCAGCTACTCAGGAGGCTGAAGCAGGAGAATCACTTGAACCTGGGAGGCAGAGGTTGCAGTGAGCCAACATCACGACATTGTACTCCAGTCTGGGCGACAAGAGTGCAATTCTGTAAAAAAAAAAAAAAGAAAAGAAAAGAAAACAAAGAAAAAAAGAAAAGAAAAGAAAAGAGGTACATATACACCATGGGACATTATGCAGCCATAAAAAAGAATGAGATCGTATCCTTTGAAGCAACACAGATGGGGCTGGAGGCCATTATCATCCTAATAGAACTAATGCAGGAACAGAAAACCAAATATTGCATGTTCTCAAGTATAAGTGGGAGCTAAACATTGAGAACATATGGATACAAAGAGGGAAACAGCAGACTCCGGGGCCTACTTGAAGGTGGAGGGTGGGAGCAGGGTGAGGATCGAAAAACTACCTATTGGGTACTAAGCTTACTACCTGAGTGATGAAATGATTTGTGCACCAACCCCCATGACATAAAATTTATCTATATAGCAAACTGGCACATGTATGCCGGAACCTAAAGTAAAAGTTTTAAAATATATATAAATAAATAAATATATATTCGATATAACAATTATATATATACTGTGAAAAAATCTGCAAAAATGTGTTTTTAATGAGGCAACGGATAACAATATAACATGGATTGTAAGTAATAGTTAGAAATGTATTTTGAGTTTAAAATTTAAAAAATAGAAATTAAATAGCACACTTCTAAAACAATAGGTCAAAGAAGAAATCACAAGAGAAATGAGAAAATACCTTGAGGTGAACACAAAGGAAAACACAACATAACAAAACTTATCGGATGCAGTAAAAGCAGTGCTCAGAGGAAATTTAAATGGCTATAAACATCTACATTAAAAATGTAAAAAAACAACTGGTCATGGTGGCTCTCACCTGTAATCTCAGCACTTTGAGAGGGTAAGGTGGGAGGATCACTTAAGGCCAGGAGTTTGAGTCTAGCCTGGGAAGCACAGTGAAATCCCATCTCTTAAAAAAAGAAACAGAAAAATTATCCAGATGTGGTGGCGCATGCCTGTAGTCCCAGCAACTCAGGAGGCTGAGGTGGGAGGATTGTTTGAGTCCAGGAGTTTGAGGCTGCAGTGAGCTAGGATCGTGCCACTGCACTGTAGCCTGGGCAACAGAGCAAGACCCTGTCTCTTAAAAAAAAAGGAGAAGGAGAAAAAGAAAGATAAATATTAAATCCATAACCCAACTTTAACAGCTTAAGGAACTAGGAAAAGAAGAGCAAATTAAATCCAAAACCAGCAGAAGGAAGGAAATAATAAAGATTAGACATGGATAAATGAAATAAAAAGAACAGAAAAACAATAGAGAAAATCAAAAAAACCAAAAGTTAGTTCTTTAAAAAGATGAACAAAATTGACAAATCTTTAGCTAGATTGACTAAGAAAAAAAGAGAAAAGACAAATTACTAATATCAGAAATTAAAGTGGAGATATTACTACCAAATTTATAGAAATAAAAGTACTATAGCAGAATACTATGAACAACTGTATAGCAACAAATATGATCACCTACATAAATGGACAAATTTATGGAAACATAAACTGCCAAACTGACTTAAGAAGAAATAGAAAATCTGAATAGAGACGTAATAGGTAAAGAGATTGTATCAGTAATCAAAAATCTCCCAAAAAAGAAAAATCTAGAGCTAGATGACTTTACTGGTGAATTATGTTAATACAAAACATGTAAAGAATTAATACCAATCCTTCTCAAACACTTCCAAAATATTGGAAAAGAAGAAACATTCCCAACTCATTCTATGGGGCCAGCAGTATCCTATTACCAAAGTCAGAAAAAGACACCACAGTAAATGAAAACTACAGATCAATATCCCTTATAAATTTGCATGTGAATATCTCAAGAAAATACTGGCAAACTGACTGAGCAGTATATTAAAAGGATTATACATCATGACCAGATGGGAATTATCCCAGGAATGCAAAGGTCATTCAACATAAGAAAATCAATCAATATAATAAATAACATTAATAGAAAGACGGGAAAAACCCACATGATCATCTCACTTGATGCAGAAAAGTCATTCATGATAAAAACACTCAGCAAACTAGGAATAAAAGGAAACTTCCTCAATATGATAAAGGGCATTGTGAAAAGCCTGCAGCTAACATCATACTCAATGGTGAAAGACTGAAAGATTTTTCCCTACGATCAGGTACAAGACTAGGCTGCTTGTTTTCATCGTATTTATTTATTTATTTATTTTTAGATGCAGTCTAGCTCTGTCGCTCAGGTTGGAGTGCAGCTGCATGATCTCGGGCTTACTGCAACCTCCACCTCCTGGGTTCAAGCAATTCTCCCACCTCAGCCTCACCAGTGACTGGGATTACAGGCATGTATCAACAAGCACCACGTACTACGCCTGGCTAATTTCTGTATTTTTAGTAGATACGGGGTTTTGCCATGTTGGCCAGGCTGGTCTCAAACTCCTGGCCTCATATGATTCACCCACCTTGGCCTCCTAAAGTACTGGAATTACAAGCATGAGCCACCACGCCCGACCATTTTCCCTTTTTTTCTTTCTTTTTTTTTTTCTTTTTATTTTTTTATTTATTTTTATTTTTTTGAGGCCACTTCTATTTAACATTGTACTGGAAGTTCTAATCAAAGCAATTAGGCAGGAAATAAAAAGGCATTCAAAGTAGAACCAAGGTTAAACTGTTTCTATTCATAAACAGCATTATATTTTTATTTTTATTTATTTGTTTATTTATTTATTTATTTATTTTTGAGACAAGTTCTCTGTTGTCAAGGCTGGAGTGCAATGGCAGAATCTTGGCTCTTCACAGCCTCGACTTCCTGGACTCAAGCAATCCTCTTGCCTCAGTCTCCTGAGTAGCTAGGACTACAGGTGCATACCAACTATGCCTGGTTAACTTTTATTTGGTAAGGACAGGGATTTGGGGATGGAGGTAGGGGTTGACTAGAAAAAGCAGCATGAGAGGACGTTTTGGGGTTGCTGGAATTTTTATGTGTCTTGATTGTGGTGGTGGTCACAGAACTTGTGCATATTTATTTAAACTCATAGAACTGTACACCAAAAAGAATGAATTTTACTGAGTGTAAAATTTAGAACATGGAAAAAATATACTTTTATGAAATGAAAATGCAAGTCACAATTTGAGAGAAAATATTTGCAAAATATTTTCCATCAAGGAGCTTCTTTCTAGAATGTATAAAGAATTCTTACAATTTAATAATAGGGAAAACAATACAATTTAAAAACGGGCAAATAATTTGAGTAGACACGCAACTAAAAAGATACAGTTGAGTGATGAAAATGCTACAGCGATAGCCGTACAACTTTGTAAATACACCAGAAACACTGAATATATTTTAAAGGGTAAGTTTTATAGTTTGTGAATTATATCTCAAGCAAAAAGAAAATATTCAAATGGGAAATAAGCACATGAAAAGATACTCAATGCCATTAGTCATTAAGACACATGCAAATTAAGACCACAGTGAGATACCACTTCAAACCCATTAGGATGGCTAAAATTAAAAGGACTGACAATACCAAGTGTTGGTGAGAATGCAGAGGCAGTGAAAATCTCCTACATGGCTGGTAAAAATGTAAAACTACTTGGAAAAGATGTTTGGCTTGTTTTTTTTTTGAGACGGAGTTTCACTCTTGTTGCCCAGGCTGGAGGGCAATGACGTGATCTCGGCTCACCACAACCTCCACCTTCCAGGTTCAAGCAATTCTCCTGCCTCAGCCTCCTGAGAAGCTGGGATTACAGGCATGTACCACCATGCTGGGCTAATTTTGTATTTTTAGTAGAGACAGGGTTTCTTCATGTTGGTCAGGCTGGTCTCGAACTCCTGACCTCAGGTGATCTGCCCCTTTCGGCCTCCCAAATTGCTGGGATTACAGGCATGAGCCACCGCGTGCGGCCAGCATATTCTTAAAAAGTTAAATATATACCTATCATATGATCCAGCCATTCTACCCCTTAGGTACCTAGACAGTAGTACTTAAGTACTGTTTAAGTTACAGTAATAATAATTGTGTGGTAGTAACAAAAGGATAGACATCTGTTTAACTACCTAAGGAGTGGAATGCTATCTACAGCACTGGGCAAGCCATGCTTTGCATATCACCTGGGCCAGGCACATGACTGCTAATGTTTCCATAAGTCTTTCAGGAAATTTTCAGCTTTAAAATAATATGACTCAGATTTCTGTAATCCGTACACAATATATATAGTACCCAGTTAGTCAATTGGATATTGGAAGGCAACTGGCAAACTCATTTTTCCAACCTTTTGAACCTTTCCAGGATGTTCTCCAACTATAATGTATCAAAACTTTGAGCTGTATGTAACAGAAAAGTAGAAATAAATTACCTTAAATAATAAAGATAACTTATTGTTCCTTGTAACCAAAAAGTCCAGAGTTAGGTGAGGTTTCAAGTGAGGCCTAATTCAACAGCTCAGTGATGTCACCAAAGACCCAGCATCTTTTCATCTTTATTTGCTGCCTTCATTGATATCCACTTCACTTTAAGGCTGCTATCTATTCCCTCCAAACTGACTTCTGGAGGCTTTGTTTCCTCATTCACATCCAAATGAAAGTCAACACTTCCTCCTTTTCACCAAGGGAGTTTTTTATACTGAAGCCTCCAGCAACTGTCTCCTTAGACCAAATTAGCTTAAGTCAATATAGAACTGAATCCGGGCATGGAATCATTTCCCCTAAAACACATGGTCTGTGTTGGGTAACAAGGGATAGCTACCTGAGTGAAAATCAGGATATTATTACCAAAAGGATAGAGAGATGGATGCTAGGTAGATAAAAACAGCAAATGTTCACTACAATTGGGAAAAATACAGATGGGATTTTATGATCAGTATTTGTACATAAGCTCATCCCCCGCCTTTAGTAGGCCAGCTTACTTTGTGGGATCCTTGTACCTCTTTATCCAGTGGTTTTCCTTTTGAGGGATTATAAGAGGACATAGATTTTCTTTTTCCTTGAAGTTTTCATCATTTGTACCAGTCTCTATAGTCACTTCAGTTGTTTGAGGGCTTCTCTTTTTATTGGCTTAGAAGCTTAGTATTTTCGTTATTTCTTTTCCACATCATATGCAACATGGGAAGGAGTAAGAAGTGTCTGTCCTTGGTTGGAAAGCTAGAGCTTTAGCGGTGTGACTCTAGGATAGCCTCTGCCTTCACTAGCTTGAGGTGGGTCTGATCTTCATTATCAATCGCTCCTCTTCTTGGTTGTCTTCAACAGATATTTCCAGCCTTAAACTTAGTAGATATCTTTTTTCCCATACTCTGCTAAGTAGGAAGGAGTGTACTCTGTGCATCCCTGTGGCTCTTAATGCTTTCAAATGCCAGCTCATGAGTCTTCAAACTTTTGGTCTTTCTAACTGATGCTTTGCTTCCCTGGAGAAAACTAATTACTTTATTATTTCTTTTCATCATTGTTCTTCTTGTTTCTACATCTGTTATATGCCAGTCTTGCTGCAGCTCAGTAGCATGTCCCAGTCCAAGTGTATTAGTCTGTTTTCACGTTGCTGATAAAGGCATATCTGAGACTGAGCAGTTTACAAAAGAAAGAGGTTTAATGGACTCACAGTTCCACGTGGCTGGGGAGACCTCACAATCATAGCAGAAGGTGAAAGGTACGTTTCACATGGTGGCAGACAAGAGAAGAGAACTTGTGCAGGGAAACTCCCTTTATAAAACGGTCAGATCTTGTGAGAATTATTCACTATCATGAGAACAGCAGGGGAAAGACTCGCCCCCATGATTCAATTACCTCCCACCGGGTCCCTTCCATGACACGTAGGAATTGTGAGAGCTACAATTCAAGATGAGATTTGTATGGGGACACAGTCAAACCACATCACCAAGTTTCTATGCTTTTTCCCATATGCTGGTATAGGGCTCCCTTGAGAACACCCTCAGTTCACTACTAATGGTCCACAAGAGGTTAAATTGTTTTCCCCACCAACTGTTCAGCAATTGGGCCATTTTTTTTTTTTTCAGATGGAGTTTCCCTCTTGTCACCCAGACTCAAGTGCAATGGCATGATCTTGGCTCACTGCAACCTCTGACTCCCAGGTAAAAGTGATTCTCCTGCCTCAGCCTCCTGAGAGGCTGGGATTACAGGTGCACACCACCATGCCTGCTAATTTCTGTATTTTTTAGTAGAGATGGGGTTTCGCCATGTTGGCCAGGCTGGCCTTGAACTCCTGACCTCAGGTGATCCACCTACCTTAGCCTCCTAAAGTGCTGGGATTAGAGGCAAGAGCCACCATGCCCAGTCCAACTGGGCGATTTTTTCATGTGAAATGACTAGGGTTTAAACGGTAGAGGTGTTTTTATACCCAAGAAATCTGGGCACATGCAAGAACATCTGTCCTTTTCTTTCTAGGCAAAGACTCAGTCTTTTAAAAATCTTAGAGCCCTGAAGAGGAGCCCTAAAAATTACTTGCCATGTACTCCACTTTCTCCCTTTCCTTTTCTGGTATTTCCCAAGGTTTTCAGAATAATACCCTCAGGAAATGCTAGTAAGACTGCATACACATAATCTTCCTTCCTGAATAATTATCAGGCACTATATATTTGCTGACAAAATAAATGCGTGAATTAGTGAAAATATACTAGTTATATACCAAATGAAAAATCAAATTATGAGACATATATAATATTATTCCTTCTCTGTAAAATGTAGCATATATTTGAATAAGCCTACCTACATAGAAAAGTCTGGAATTATACATAAAAATCTATAAAATAGTTTACTTTTGAGACTGGGATGAAAATTTTTAAAACTTAGTTATTTTTGACAATGATTTTTAATTGTTTCCTTCCTTCTTTTCTCAATTTATTTCCCTTCTTTATTCTTTCATTTACTTATTTTTTTCTTTGCACCACGATCATATATTATATTCTTTAATACACTTTTTACTTTGGAATAATTTTAGATTTACAGGAAAGCTGCAAAGATAGTACATGGTTTCAGCTTCCCTTTATGTTATCATCTTACATAACTATGGTACACTTGTTTAAAGTAAGAAACCAACATTGGTACATTATTAACCAAACTCCAAACTTCAATCACATTTGATCAATTTTTCTTTAATTTCCTTTTTTCCTTTCTAGGATCCAATCCAATTGCATTTAGTTGTCATGTCTCCGTAGTCTGCTCTGTCCTGTGACAGTTTCTTTCCTTGTTTTTTTTTTTTTTTTTTATGAACTTGATAGTTTTGGGGTGTACTGGGCAGGTATTTTGAAGAATGCCCCTTAATTTGTGTTTATCGGCTATTTTTTAAAATTAAACCAGGGTTTGAGTTTTTGGAAGAAATATGATAGAATTGATGTGTCCTCTTTGCATCATGCTGGGGTACATGATAACAACATGACTTATCACTACTGATGTTCACTTTGATCACTGGGTTAAGGTGGTATTTGCTGTTCCTCCACATTCAAGTTACTGTTTCTCCCTTTCCAGCATGTATTAGTTTAATGATAAAATAATAACATATTTTTATTTATTTTTTATTTTTATTTATTTTTTGAGATGGAGTTTCATTCTGTCGCCCAGGCTGGAGTGCAGGGGTGTGATCTTGGCTCACTGCAACCTCCGCCTCCTGGGTTCAAGTGATTCTCGTGCCTCAGCCTCCTGAGTAGCTGGGATTACAGGCGTGTGCCACCTTGCCCCGCTAATTTTTGTATTTTTAGCAGAGACAGGGTTTCACCATGTTGGCCAGGCTGGTCTCAAACTCCCAACCTCAAGTGATCCTTCTGCCTCAGCCTCTCAAATGCCGGGATTACAGACGTGAGGCACTGCACCCAGCCATTCATAACATATTTTTAAAAGTAGAAAAATTATACCAAGGACCAGATGACTCCCTGCACATCAGTGGCTTCTTTGAAAAGATCAAAAATATTCTTTTTTCCCCCCCAGAGAATAGAGGAAGATGACCTACTGGAAATTTCTTTTTTATTTACTTTCCTGACAAATTCCACTCATATCCTTTCCATCTTTTTTCTCAGGAATATAGGACTTAAGTTTTTTAAAGCAGTTTTAGTGGTAATGGAAACAGAAAGTTTCCACTTTGTTTTCCAGCAATCCAGAAAGGAATGACTTGAACTTGATTCTTTGAAGTAGCTCGAAGTATTCTAGGAGAAGCCTAGAGTACAGCTGCACTGAATGCACCTCCACATTCAGGGTTTGGTATGATAGAACATTTTTCTGTTACCTTCACAACTGAAATGACATATCAAGACCTCATTCTGGTCGAAGTTTAAACATTTAAATAATGAATGCCTTTGTGAAGAAATTCCCCTGCTTTCCTAAAGGAATGTAGAAAAGTGGCATTGTTGCTCAGGTACTGCGAATCTTTCACTTCAATCTTGAAAAAAATGATCTGTGTGTGTGTGTGTGTGTGTGTGTGTGTGTGTGTTTTTTTTTTTTTTTGGCACAGAATACTCTATAGTAGTTAAAAGTTTAAGCTTGTTCTGGATACATTATTTACTATCTTTGTAGGTCCCTTAATCTTTCTGAGACCTCGATTCCTCATCTGTAAAAATTAGAATAATTAAAACTATGACCTACCTCATACTATGAGGACTATTGTCTTTCTGTTAAATTAACTCTTTTAAACATTTTTGTAGAGATGGGGTCTTCCCATGCTGCTTCAAACTCCTGGGCTCAAGTGATCCTCCCACCTCAGCCTCCCAAAGTGCTGGGATTATAGGCGTGAGCCACTGTACCCGGCAGACCCTTTCATCGTTATGAAATGTGCTGGTATTCCTTATCTCCGGTAATACTTCTTGACGGAAAGATTACTTTGTCTGACGTTAGTGTAACCATGACAGTTTTACTGTTGTTGTTGTTAGGGTTTTATGGTATATTTTTCCATTTTTGTACTTTCAATCTGTATCTTTATACATAAAATGTGTCTCTTGTAAATGGCATATAGTTGGGTCTTGATTTTTTCCAGTCAGACAATGTTTGTATTTCGTTGGAGTATTTTGTTTATTTGTATTAATGTGACACATGATATACAGCCATGCATTGCTTAACGACAGGGACATTCTGAGAACGGCATTGTGTGAACATTATAGAGTGTACTTACACAAACCTAGATACTATAGCCTACTATATACCTAGGTTATATAATATAGCCTGTCGCTTCTAGGCCACAAATCTCTACAGCGTGCTACTGTTTACACCAGCATCACCTTAAACACATGAGTAATGCATTGCACTATGACATTATGATGGCTATGACATCACTAGATTATGGGAATTTTTCAGCTCCATTATGATATTATAGGATCACCATATTTGCAGTCCCTTTTTGACTGAAATATTGTTATGCAATTCATGACTGTAGCTGCATTTAAGCTCACTAACTTGCTATTGTTTTCTAGCTGTTTAATCTGTCAGGTGTTTCTTCCTCTTATGCTACCTTATTTTGGATTAATTCAGTTTTTCATTATTACAACTCCATTTTGAGTCCTCCATTAACGTTTTGTTTATACTACTTTCCAATGTTTTCAGTGGTTATTCTAGAGCAATAGTTCTCAAACAGGAGTGATTTTGTTAACCAGAGAACATTTGACAATGTCTAGAGATATTCTTGACTGTCACATTTTGGGGGAGGTGCTACTGGCATCTAGTGGGTAGGGGCCAGGGATACCACTAAACAGCTTAAAATATAAAGGTTAGCCATACACAACAAAGAATTATCCAGCCCCAAAAGTCAAAAGTGACAAGGTTAAGAAACCTTGCTCTAGAAACCCTTCATCCTTAATTTATTACAGTCTTCCTTACTTAGTACCTTACCACTTCATAATGCAAAAAATTATCCAAGAGTAAAGGTCCATTTATCTGCTCCCATCATTTCTACTATTATCATATATTTTACTTCTACATACAACTCCACAAGGCATTGTTATTATTGTTACTTTAAATAATACATAATCTTTTATATTTATGCACATGTATACCCTTTCTGATGCTCTTCATTTCTTCCTGGAGTGCTATTCTTTAATGTAGTATCATTTTCCTTCAGTCAGAAGGAAAAAGTATTTCTTACAGTGCAATTTTGATGGCAATGAATTCTTTCAGCTTTCATTTGTCCAAAAAAATCTTTATTGAATCTTCATTTTTAAAGGATTTTCACTGGACACATAATTATAGATTAGCAATTTTATCTTAGAGTATTTTAAACATGTGATTATACTATATTCTGGCATCCATGTATTGTGCTGTGTTGGAGTTTGTCGTTAGTCTTATTTTCATTTCTTTAGAGTCATTTGCCTTTCCCCACACTCCTCTGGCTGCTTTTTTTTTTTTTTTTTTTTTTTTTAGACAGGGCCTCACTGTTACACAGGCTGGAGTGCAGTGGCATGATTATGGCTCACTGCAGCCTTGACCTCTCAGGCTCAAGCAATTCTCCCACCTTAGCCTCCCACAGGTGTGCACCACCACACCTGGCTCATTTTAAAATTTTTTATAGAAGTGGAGTCTCCCTGTGTTGCCCAGGCTGGTCTTAAACTCCTGGGCTCAAGTGATCCTCCTACCTCAGCTTCCTGAAGTGTTGGGATTACAGGCATGAACCACTTCATCCAGCTCTGGCTGCTTTTAAGTTTTCCTCTTTATCCTTGGTTCAGAAGTTGGACTATAATGTGCCTAAGTATGGTTTTCTTGTTTTTATCCTACTTTGGGTTTACTGAGATTACTGGATCTATGGGTTGAGGTCTGTCATTACTCTGGGGAAATTCTTTGAATAGTTTTTTTTTCTGCCTCATTCTCTTGCTCTTTTCCTTCTGAGATTTTAGTTACACTTATATTATACTGGCTGACAATCTCCTACATAACTCTCATGTTGTTTTCTCTTCTTTACATTATTTTTTCTCTATGTACTTCAATTGAATAGTTTCTATTCCACTGTCTTTGAGTTCACTGCTCTTCTGCTGTGTTCAGTCTACCGATAAACCCATTCAAGGAATTATTTTAAAGTGAAATACACAAACATAAAATTAATAAAGTATAAAATTCAGTGGCATTTAGTACCTTCACAGTGTTGTCCAACCACCACCTCTAGTTCCAAAAAATTTTCAGCACCCCTAAAGTAAACCCTATATCTGTTAAGTACTCACTCCCTATTCCCTTCTACCCATAGACCCTGGCAACCACCAATCTGCTTCCTGTCTCTATGGATTTATCTATACCGGCTATTTCATATAAGTGGAATAAAAAATATGTGACCTTTTGTGTCTGGCTTCTTTTATTTAGCATGTTTTTGGGGTACAGCCATGCTGCATCATGTATCAGTATATTCAACATCTGGATCACTAGTGGGTCTACTCATACTGACTGTTCTCATTTTGATTATAGGTCACATTTTCCTGTTTCTTCATATGTCTCATGATCTTTTGATATGCTTGTTTTGCAGCAGACAAGTCTATGCAAACCTTTCCCAAAGTCCAAGAAAGCTGAGAGGCTGAAGAAAGAGGCTGACAAATCCAGTTTCTTAGAAAGAAACATTTAACAGTGACTTATGAACAGAAGCCATGTCTGTCTCAGGTGGCGATGAGACAAGATGGTGGATTCCTGTGCCACTACCCCTTAGACCCAGAGTTTATATACCACTGGGGAGGGAGTGGTTCAGAAGGGCTATGTAGGACAGTTGAAGTATAATAATATCAAAGTTGTTTGACCTAAGGACAGGATTTATGGTTAAGAACCTGCTCTTAAACAAGGAACAATAGATAAACTGGAAATCTTGGAGGCCTTCCTGGAACAGGGGTTAATTGGAAGCCAGCATGGTGGATTAGCTTCCATGATGGAGTTGGTTTAGCCTCCAGAATAACGAAAATTGTGCAAAAGTGACTATAGATTCTGATATCAGTGATTTTTTTTTCCTCCTAGAGAGAGAAGACTCTTTTGTCAGGCAAATGGGTGAGGAGTAATCACTTCAAACCAATTAGAAACAGAGCTAGGTTGTCACAGGGTTGTGGGTTTAGTTCCACTCTGTCCTAACTGAAATTCTTGAGGGCAAAATCTGAAAATAGATTCTTCCCTTTTGGGAGATAATCTTTTCCATACCCAGACTTTGTCTCCTATAAATCATGAGACTGCAAGAGATTTATCTCTGACTTTCCAGCCCATCCTCTGAGGCTCCAGTGCTACTCCAGTGCGCAAGAAGAGTCAGTGGGGAGAAACCAAGGTGAAACCTGACTTCAAGTTTGAGGCTTCTCCAAATTCTGATCTTTCATGTCAGCTCATGAGGCTGTCAAAAGTTCTACTGCTTTTATCTCCTGAGCAGAGTCTCTCTGCCTATGGCAAAAAACAATTACCAGCCCATACCCAGACTCAGCAGATGCCCATGGAAGGAAAGTGGTCATTAATCTCCACTCACATAGAAAGGACTTCCCCCCACCCGCGCTCTCTCTCTCTTTCTCTCTCTCTCTCTCTCTCTGTATATATATACACACACACATACATATATACATATATTGTTATCACAGTAGGAGGGAGGTATGTTCCTATCTTCTATATCCTGCAGGGTTGCACTCCATTACATCAAGTAGAAATGGGCTTATGAGAATTGTATTAATTTTATTAATTCATTCAATTAATATTTATTGTTCACCTTCTATGTGTCAAGTACTGTTCTAAGCACTACAGTTGTTTCAATATTCTTACCTTTAGCAGTCATGTGAATAGTTGGATCATTTAGGGAGGTGTAACATTGGGAACGGAACCAGTTTTTGAATAGGAAGCGTATCAAGATTTCTGTTTTGGATGAGCTCAGTTTGACATGTGTATTAGGCATCTAAGTGGAAGTATCATGTAGGCAGCTAGATATACACGTAGATATACAAGACTAAAGTGTAACAGTAGCCAGGTGAAGAAAACATTTCAAGGAGGGAGTGATCAACTGTGTTGAATACTTCTGATAGGTTAAGCGGGGACAAAAAGACGGCCATTACATCTTTTGGCAACTGGTGGCCTTGAAGAGTTGTTTCAGTAAACTGGTAGGGCCAAAAGCCTCACTAAACTGAGTTACGGAGGAAAATTGGAGATAAAGAGGTTATACTAGGACAGGTGCCTGGATGACCTCAGCCAACCTAGTTCTTCCCACTCTTCCTCTTAGTTGAAGTGTGAAAAAAACTGAGCTATGTCTTTGTTTTGCAACATTTGTGCTCAGTGGGACAAGTGGCATCCAGAATATATAAATCCAGAGCAGAGCACTTTTGGGGTCACTCAGCTGTTGTGCAATGTAGGGTACGTGCAGACAAGACTCCAACCACCTTGGGCACTTTCCTGAGCCTTTGAGAGACCGGCTCACCCTGGATCCTAGGCTTCTGTTTATCCTTGCTGCCTATCTTTGGGTAGTAAGGCAGCTTTTCTTGACTTGTGCAAGTGTCCTGTCTTACTAGACTCATGCAGGTGGTAGAAATACTGGGGGTCCTTTTGCTCCTCGCAGCTGTTTTCATGTTATTGGAACTGCTGTTGCAATTGGGTCTACTCAAAGCCCCCGCCAGACTTGTGAGCCTTTACAAAGGTATAAACAACTCTGGATAAATTTTACTATTAAAGGGAGTATAGAAATGGGATGCCAGCTGGGAGGACATCAAGGGAGGGTTTTTGTAAAAACGATGAGATTGTATGATATACTTATATAAAACATGTTAGCATAGCAATGGTAAGTAAATTGTTATGCTTACTATTATTATCTCACTACAAGAATCATTTGAACTTTTCAAATAGTAGTCCATATAATGCTAGGACTTTTAGGATTCATATTCTGATTCTTTAAGTTTGGGCCAAAAAGGAAAGTTAAATTCTCAGAGAGAAAGTCAAAATCTTGAGTGTACTTGTGACTGATGACCCTACTCACTATGGACAAGCTTATTCCACCAGAGAACAGAAGACATCCATGGTTGCTCAGGTATTACAGGAGAAATATTTTTTGGCATGTAAGTTTTTCACTATAATTGTTTGAAGAGGGAAAGACTGTAAGAATTAGCTAATGTGTCAAGTGTATCTTCTCATTCACGAATTCAACAATTGTTTATTAAGCAACTATATGACACCATTCTAGATGCTTGAAACATGGCAACTAAAAAATATTTTTACTTTCTTGGAGGTCATATCCTTTGTTTGTTTGTTTGTTTGTTTTTGAGACAGAGTCTCACTCTTCACCCAGGCTGGAGTGCAGTGGTGCCATCTCAGCTCACTGCAGCCTCCACCTCCCGAGTTCAAGCGATTTACAGTTAATTTTTGTATTTTTAGTACATACAGAGTTTCACCATGTTGGCCAGGCTGGTCTGAAACTCCTGACCTCAAGTGATCCATACGCCTCAGCCTCCCAAAGTGCTGGGATTACAGGTGTGAGCCACTGCATCCGGCCTCTGGGAGGTCATATTTTAATAGGGGAATAGATAATCAAGTATGAAAATAATTGGTAAGATAATTTCACATAATGTTGAGTGGTATGAAGGATATACACAGGGTCATGAGACAGAAGGTGACTGAGAGGGGAGTTGGTGAAATTCTATATAAATAAGGTAGCCAAAGAAAGCTTTTCTAAGGGAAGTGACATTTGGCCTGATGAAGGAGGCAGCCATGTGTACATATGGGGTTGTGGGTTGGTGGGGGGCAACTTTCTAGGCAAAGGGAACAAAGATGCTAAGGTAAGGAGAAGCTTGACTTCTTAGAAAAGAAAGAATGCCAATATGTCTGCTGTATGTGTAAGGGCAGAGTAGTATGAGAAGAGGTCAGAGAGGTGGTCAATAGCCAGATCTGATATAGGGCTTTGTAGACTATGATAAGAAGTTTGCTCTTTTAAAAAATGTGGACAACACACATAACATAAAACTTACCATCTAGACAATTTTATTTTATTTTATTATTATTTTTTGCAGTTTCAATATTTAACAGAGTGAAAACAGAGCTCCCATACAAAGGGAGGGGACCCAAAGAGGATAGCCATTGCTGGCTCAAATGCCTGGGTTTATATCCTGATCATTGTCCCTCCCGCTGTGCTCTCAGGTGATAGATGATTGGCTATTTCTTTACCTCCTGTTTTTGCCTAATTAGCATTTTAGTGAGCTCTCTGATTGGTCAGGTGTGAGCTAAGTTGCAAGCCCCGTGTTTAAAGGTGGACGCAATCACCTTCCCAGCTAGGCTTAGGGATTCTTAGTCAGCCTGGGAAATCCAGCTAGTCCTGTCTCTTAGTCCCCCCCTCAACAGGAAAACCCAAGTGCTGTTGGGGAGGTTGGTTGATGACCGCTCTAACTGCTTCCTGCTGAACTGGGGCATAGTAGGGGTTGTGCAGTTGAGATTTCCTTGGGAGGGGTGCCTTCAAGGTCATTAACATCAGAGCATGGGCTAGCAGGCCAGTCCAGGGGTCCGCAGTAGATTTTAGTCACGGACGGCATCTGGGGCTCCATCTGAAGAACGATTTGTAGCTTTACAGCTTCGATTCTGGAAGAGACAAACTTAACAAGGAGGTTAAAGATACAGGGTCCAAAGAGGAGTAACAATATTATACCTGCTAGAGGTTCTAAGAAGGGGAGAATCCAGGGCATCCATTGGCTGAGGAGGTCCCAGGGTCCGGTGTTTTGAAGCTCCTCTGCTCCACATTGTATTTGATCTCCAATTTCTCTAACTTTCTCAGTGACGATTCCAGATTGATTAACATAACAGCATTCTTCCCCTAAAAATAAACAGGTTCCCCCTCTTTCAGCAGTTAGCAAGTCTAAAGCTCTTCGATTTTGAAGGACTACTGCTGCTAGGGGTTAAGTTGACCTTGCAAGGTGACCAGGGAGTTCGCAACCCGTTCCATGTCACCATTTAGTTCTTGAGATAATTTGTAGTAGAACTGAGTAGGGGTTGTGATACCACCAATGCCAGTACCTAGCCCACCTAGCACTCCTGCTCCGATAACAAAAGGAAGAATGGTACTCTTTTGTTGTGGGGCTTAGGAACGACATGACTGTATAAAACTTGTTCAGTGTAGATGGTCACAGGGGGCGCTAAGAATGGGAGGAAGCACATAGATTCTGAAGAGCCATTCAAACAATAGGCTGAGGTACCACAGACAAGAAATATTCCTGAGGGTAGGCAGACTATTCGTGTGGGAGGAGTTACCCACCTGATGCACTGGGAGTTGGTTGTGTCTATAGTATTGTTAAATTTTACACAGGTGAGGTTTGAGGTATGGGTTATTTCCAGATTGGAAACAAGAGGTCCTACTAAAACGGAAGTGGCATTTATTTCTGTGCTGAAGTTGTTCCATTGTTCAGGACAGGGATTGAAACGTACGGCCTGAAGTGCAGGGGGAGGCACATCCAACAGTTAGTAGGGTTTTGGGCCGAGACCTCATGGAGCCCAGTAAGGGTGGTATTAAACAGGTTCACCAGACGAGTATGGGTACAGAGGGTTTCATGTAGTTTTGAGAGATCTAGTCCTTTGTTGGGGCTAGGCGTGCTATGTACCCAGGTCAATTGGGAGAGTACTTCTTTTACATGTTTTTCTCTTGACTGATCTTGAACTCCACCCTCATCAGACATACCAGTATGGGTGAAGTAAGTCCAACAGACAGTGGCTCCAAGTCCTCCAGGACAATTAGGATTAATCGTTTTCCCTGTCCAATAATGAGTATTTGCTTGCATGCATGCAAAGAGTGGCAGAGTTATAGTAGTTGCGGGACATATGGGTGTGGGCAGTGAAGGTGGGGTTTCCCTTAGATAAACTCATATGATGGGGCATCAATATTTCCAGGAAGCCGCATTCTCCATAGAAACTCTTGGTAAGGGGAGCTACTGGTCATACAGCGGCATGGAGGGGGTGCAGTGAGAGTCAAAGGGGGTAAGATAACAGTAAAGAGAAAAATATGATAAGGGAGGGCCATGGGGATTTATGATTTTAATTACTTTCCTCACAGTTGTCTGACAGCCACAAGTCTCCTTTAGCAGTGAGTATGCTGTTCACATCATGAGATTCCACACAGCAAGATCTCTTCCCCGTATTATTTTAACTGCTTCAGATACTAAGACTGCTACTGCTGCCACTACCCGTAAATAATGAGGCCAACTCTTTGCCACCACATCAATTTCCTTACTCAGGTATGCCATGGATTGCAAGCTCATCCTTCGGGCCTGTGTAAGGACTCCTAGAGCTATTCCTATTTTTTTCTGTGACATATAAAGAAAAGTCTTGCCCCGTTGGCAAGCTTAACATTGGGGCTTGGGTTAGGGTCTTCTTTAGGGTCTGGAAAGCCGCTTCTGCTTTAGGTGTCCATCTTACTAAGTGAGTATTGGCTTTCTGAGTTTCCTTAATTAGTGTTTATAACGGTCTATTTCGCCGTACCCGGGAATCTATATTCGGCAGAAACCTGTTATGCCAAAGAACCCTCTTAGTTACTTTAGGGTTTTGGGATTAGGATAAGCCAGTATAGGCTGGATACATTCTTCACTCAGGGCCCTGGTACCTTTGGATAATTTTAGCCCTAAGTATTTAAACTGCTGTGAGCAGAGCTGAGTCTTTGGTTTGGAAACCTTGTAGCCACAGGTAGCGAGGAAATTTAAGAGCGCTTGGGTGGCTCGGTGGCACAAGGTTTCTGAACGGGCGGCTAAAAGTAACCATCTAGACAATTTTAAAGTGCACAACACATGGACACAGGTAGGAGAGCAACACACACTGGGGCCTGTGGGGTGGGAGTTGAGGGGAAAGGGGAGGAAGAGCATCAGGATAAATAGTTAATGCATGTGGGGGTTAATACCTAGGTGATGGGCTGATTAAGTGCAGCAAACCACCATGGCACATGTTTACCTATGTAACAAACCTGCACGTCCTGCATATGTATCCTGGAACTTAAAATTAAATTAAATTAAACAAACAATGAGGAAGTTCTCGTTTGACTGCCAACATGATATTTTATTGCACAGTTGTACCTAATTTTAAACCAATCAGTTCCCTATTGATGAAATTTTGTTTCCAGGTTTATGCTATTATAATGATGCAATGAGTATTCTTGTGCCTATCTCTTTGAACACATGTAAGTATTTCTACGTAATGGAGATCAAAAAGTAGATTTTCTAGATCTACATACTTAAAATTTTAATAGATACTGCCAAATGCCCTCCCCAAAGGTTATACTTATTTATACTCCCATCCAAAGTGTACAAGAGTGTCTATTTTCCATACCCTTGGCAACATTTAGTGTTATCAATCTTTATATCTGACACTCTGACAGGTTAAAAAATGGCAAATCAACATCTAGTGCCCAGATCTTGGTTTCTAAAAATCATTTCCCAATAAAAGGAAGTAGGAATCAATGCAGAAATGATTAATTCCAGTGCTAGGGTAGGGAAAAAACAAAATGAGCCTGGAACACCTTGTGGTGCCACAAAACAAGGAAGTGGGCAGAAAATGGGAAATGTTTAAGAATAGAGGGGCCAACCTGAAGGAGCTCCTAATGGCCAAAGGTAGAAGAATTTGAGCAACAAAACAATGACAATATTAGGTTATAAGCCATAGAGTAAAATAAACATCCATGCTGATATAAATACATGAGAAAATAAGCAGGAGATGGGACATCTTCCTTAAAGAATTTCAATATAGAGAGTGAAAAAAAAAAGAAAATCACTGCTGTTGTCTGAATGTGCCTCCCCAAATTCATATGCTGAAACTTAATCATCAGTGTGATCAATGTGATAGTATTAAGAGGCAGGTCTCTAGGAGATGATTAAGTCATGAGGGTAGAGCCCTCATGATTGGGATCAATGACATCATAAAAAGGGATTTGCCCTTTTTACCCTTCTGTACCTTCTGCCATAAAAGGGAGCAGTGTTCTTCCCCTCTGGAGGATGCAGCAACAAAGTGGAAGGAGAGAATAGCCTTCAGCAGACACATTTTGGAAGGAGAGAATAGCCTTCAACAGACACTGAACCTGCCAGCACCTTGATCTTGGACTTCCTAGCTTCCAGAACTGTGAGAAATAAGTATCTGTTCTTTAAAAATTACCCTGCCTCCATTTTTTGTTGTTGTTATAGTAGCACAAACAGACTAAGACAATCCCCACTAGGTAAACACTACCTTAATAATTGCTGCTATCAAGAACCATTGATGAATGCTAAAATTAGTGGGCAAAAGTATGATGGGAAATAGAATATCTGAACAGTCTCAATGCATCATCCAGAATATATTTAGTAATTGTGAAGAGGAAAACTGTAACTTTACAGTAAAGAAATCCAGCAAACACCCCTTTAACCAAATGATCAAGGTTAACATCACCAGTATTAAAAATTATCATCAAATACGTCCTGATATAATGCACTAAAAAGGGCTAAAAATCACTTTGGTGGCATTCTCACCAAAAACACAAAACATGAAAAAACATCAGACAGACCCTCATTAGGGACATTATACAATATAACTGACCAGTACTCTTTAAAATTGTCATGGTCATCAAAGACAGACTGAGAACTGTCACAAATAGGAACAGAATAAGGAGATAACAAAATGCAATGTGGGATCCTAGATTTGATCCTTGATCAGGAAAGGACATTAATGGGACAACTGGCAAAATTCAAATAAGGTCTAATATAGTTAATAGTGTTGTATCAATATTAGTTTCCTGATTTTGATAATTGCACTACAGTTAAGTAAGATGTTAGCATTAGTTGAGTGAGGATATATGAGAACTCTCTCACTATTTTTACAACTTTTCTATAAATCCAAAAGGCTTTTTGAAAATGAGAGCCCACTGTCTTAATTTGCATTACTACTCTGAGCATTTGTCTTAGTTTATTGGTCATTTATATTTTCTTTTCAACAAATTTCCTTTTCCCACTTTTTTATTGGATTTGTTTTGTATACTAAAAAGTTATATACATTGTACACTAAGAAATTAGCTCCTTGTATGGGATAAATATATTTTCCAGCTTGTCTTTTTATTTTTTAAAATGGTGGCCTTATATGTATATGTGTATACAAATTTTTTCCTTTCTTTTTTTTAGAGACAGTCTTGCTATGTTGCCCAGTCTGCTCTTGAACTCCCAGCATCAAGTGATCCTCCCACCTTGGCCTCCCAAAGTGTTGGGATTACTCGCATGAGCCACTGTGCCTGGCCTATGGATGTTTCTAACTGATGATTTCTGCTGACCTGTGGACAGAAAATAAGAAAAGTAGCAAAGTGGCTTTAAGTTTTCAACTGTAAACAAAAGACCACAGAATAAAAACACTACTTAATAGAAATGACTGTCTCTCCAAGTTTTTCTTTCCTCCATAAAAATAACATTTATTTAAAAAAAGTACACACAGTAAAATTCATCCTTTTTAGTGTATAAGCCTATGGGTTTTGACAAATGCATACACTTACATAACTACAATTAAGACACAGAAAATTTCAATTATTAAGACAAATTCCTTGTGCTACCACTTTGTAGTCAAGGAGCATTCCAACCTTAACCCCTGACATCCATTGAAGTTTTTTCTCCATTCCTATTGTTTTGCTTTTTGAGAAAATAATATGAATGAAATCAAACAGTAAGTAGCCTTTTGAGTTTGGCTTCTTTTACTTAGTAAAATGCATTTAAGATTCATCCAAGTGGTTGCATGTATATTTCATTAGTTTTTATTGCTGAGTAGGATTCCATTGCATGGATATACTACAGTTTATCTATGCACCAGCTGAAGGATATCCTTCATTTTTATGTTCCTCAGTTGCAGTGGTCTGTAGGTCTAGTAAAAAGCAGAGGTGAGATTTTCTACCTAATAGGAAACAGTTCCTTCTAAAAAGTCCAGCTTAGAAGTATGCCCCTGGTAACATGCATCAGAGGCTATATCAGGATAATTTATTCCTTGTCACTTAACTATGTCTGAAATTGGACTGTTAATCCTAAGTGAGCAGTATATCAAAGGAATAGGAGTTTGTCCTGAGTATAGTCAGATGATATCCCCAGAGTAGGCCTGAAAAATATTCTGGAAGCCATGCCATTGGCAGAATATTTTTTTTTTAAATTTCTTTTTAGTTAAAAAAAAAAAAAAAACACTGAAAAAAGTAAAAATCACCCCAAAATGACACCACTTTAAAAATTTTACAAAGTAAAAGTCCTCCTTCAGCCTATTCAATCCCACTTCCAAAGGTTTACAACTTTCTATGTCTATTTCCCAGCTTTTTCGTAAATTTATTCAGAAATATTTATATACATACATATGATACATAAATGAATGCTTTTGCATAAAAATGTATTTGTACTATACATATTTCTGCATCTTGTTTTTTAACTTAATACACAACCTTGGACATGAGTATAGGTCATAATATATTCATAGATACACTTCACTATTTTAATGGCTGCATAGTATTGTACTAAATAAACGTACCATAAGTTATTTACCCATTTTCCTACTGATGGACATCCCTACTTTCGTGAGTTTCATTGAGATATAATTCATAAACCACACAATTCACCCATTTAAAGTGTACAATTCCTGGTTTTTAGTATATTCAGAGTTGTGAAATCACCACCATGACCAATTTTAGAACACTTTCATCAACCTCTAAAGAAACTTCATACACTTCAGCTGTTACCTCCAGCCCTTCCCATTCCCCCCAACTCTGTGCTAGCCCTAAGCAACCACTAATCCACTTTCTATCTCTATGTATTTGCCAATTCTAGACACTACATATAAATAGTATCATATAACATGTAGTCTTTTGTGACTGGCTTCTTGCACTGAGCATATTCTGAGTTCTTCCATGTTGTAGTATGTGTCAGAAGTGTTCACCACTCTTCTACTTTTTGAAAGAGTTTGTGAAGAATTTGTATTAATTTTTCATTAAAAGTTTTGTAGAATTCATTTAAGAAGCTATTTCAGCCAGGGCTCTTCTTTGTGGGTATCTTTTAAAAAACTCATTTAACCTATTTACCTGATATAGGTTTATTCAAGTTTTCTACTTCTGAGTTGGTTTTGGCAGTTTGTGTCTTCCTAGGAATTTGTACACTTCATCTATGATAATTTATTGACATAAAATTAATCATAATATGCTTTCATAATCTTTTTTATTTCTACAAGTTCAGTTGAAATGTTCTCTCCTTCATTTCTGATTTTAGTAATTTGATTCTTCTTTTTTCTTGCTCAGTCTAGCAGAAGGTGTGTCAGTTTTATTGATCTTTTTATAGAATCAACTTTTGGTTTCATTGATTTTTCTCTAGTTTTTTTTTACTCTATTTCATTTATACTCATCTAATCTTTTGTATTTCCTTCTTTCTCCTGGCTCTAGGTTTAGTTTGCTCTTCTTTTTCCAGGGTCTTAAAGTGTAAAATGAGGTTAGTGCTATGGTCTTTCTTCTTTTTTTATTTTTTTTGAGACAGAGTCCCGCTCCGTTGCCCAGGCTGGAGTGCAGTGGCGCAATCTTGGCTCACTGCAAGCTCCACCTCCCAGGTTCATGCCATTCTCCTGCCTCAGCCTCCCGAGTAGCTGGGACTACAGGTGCCCACCACCACACGCGGCTAATTTTTTGTATTTTTAGTAGAGGCGGGGTTTCACCGTGTTATCCAGGATGGTCTAGATCTCCTGACCTCGTGATCCGCCTGCCTTGGCCTCCCAAAGTGCTGGGATTACAGGCGTGAGCCACCGTGCCCGGCCTTTCTTCTTAAGTATAGGCATTTACACCTATACACTTCCCTGTAAACACTGCTTTAGCTGCATCTTGTAAGTTTTGGTGTGTTGTGTCTTCATTATCATTCATCTCAAAGAATTTTGTAATTTCCCTTATGATTTTTTTTGACACAGTTTTTTTTTCTTCTTTTTTTTTGGTAATGACAGGGTCTTGATGGGTTGCCCAGGCTGGTTTTGAATTCCTGGTCTCAAGGGATCCAAGGCATCCTCCCACTTCGGCCTGCCAAAGTGCTGAGATTCCAGGTGTGAACTACTGCACCCAGCCAGTCACTTACAAGTATGTCTGATTTCCACATATTTGTGAGTTTCCCAACTTTCCGTTGTTTTCTAACTTTGTCCCATGTGGTCAGAGGACACGCTTTGCATGATTTCAGTCCCCTTATATTTATTAAGGCTTGTTTTATGTTTTAACTTATGGCCTACTTTGGAGATGTTTCATATGCACTTGAGAAGAATATGTATTCTGATGTTGGGTGGAAAGTTATATAGATGTCTTTAAGGTCAATTTGCCTTACAATGTTGTTCAAGTCTTCTATTTCCTAGTTTATGTTCTGTCTAGGTGCTCTATTATTGAAAAAGGGGTAATGAATATTCCAACTCTTTTTATGGACTTACCTATTTCTTCTTTCCTTTCAGTTTTCGCTTCATGTATTTTGGGCTGTACCGTTAGGTGCATATATATTTATAGTTGTTACATCTTCCTGATGGATTGACCCTTTTATCATTGTAACATTTTACTCTATCTCCAGTAATTTTTTTTAAAAGTCTATTTTGTCTGGTATTAGAATAGCCACTCCAGCTTTCTTATGGCTGTTGTCTGTGTGATATATTTGTTTTCCATCCTTTTACTTTTAATCTATCTTCTAATCTAAAGTGTGTCTCCAATAGATGGCACGAAGTTGAATCAGACTTGTTTCTGACATCTCTGCCTTTTATAGTATTGTTTAATCCATGCACATTTATTGTTATTTTGATACAGGAAGATTCATGACTGCCATTTTATTGTTTTTGATATGCCTCAAGTTTTTTGCTTCTCCATTCCTTCTCTTGCACTGAGTATTTCATAATGTGATATTTATATTTCTTTAATAATATTTTTGATTTTTAAAAGTTATTTCCTTAGTGGTTGCTCTAGGGCTTACCATACACATCTTGACTAAACTGAATAGGCTTCAGGTAAGTACTAACTTAATTCCAATGTAACAACCCTATTCCTATATAAACCCATCCCCTGCTTTGTGGTATTATTGTTATACAGGTTATTTCTATACATTATAAACCCAACACACATTATTTTAATTACTTAATATAATTTTACATCTTTAAAAGAAGCTGAGAGAAGAATAAGTGTATGTTTATAGTTTTTTTATATTAAACTTCTTATTTCCTATTTCACATTCTCTCCATTTGTTACTGTGGATTTGTGTTACTATCTGGAGTCAGTTCTTTAGTACAAGACAGTTTTGCTTCCATTCAGCTTCTTCGTCCTGTTATTGGCAAATATATTATATTTTATATGTTATAGGCCAAACAGTGCAACTATATACATATTGTTTTATACAATTGTTTTTTACATTAGTTAAGAGAAAAAAGAAAAATGCATAGATTGTTTCTGATAATTACATAATTATTTTTGCCTGTGCTCTTTTTCTGCATGTGTGTAGATTCAGATTACTGTCTGAGTTCACTTGCTTTCAGCCTGAAGAACTTCCTTTTGTATTTCCAGTAAGTCAGGTCTGCCAGCAACAAATTCTCTTGGTTTTTGATTATGAGAGATGTTTTATTTCACCTTCATTTTTGAAAAACAGTTTTATTGTATATAGGATTATTGGTTGACAGTTATTTTCTCTGAACACTTTGAATGTGTTATTCCACTGCCACTGCTACTGTTTCTGAGGGAAAGTCAACTGTTAATTTTATTTGGGTTCCTTGGTAAGTGATGGCTCATTTTTCTCGTATTGCTGCCAAGATTTTCTTTTTGTTTTTGGGTTTTAGCATTTTTCTTATGATGTATCTGTTTGTAATTTCTTTTTCTTCTGGGATGTATAGGTTAATGTCTCTCATCAAATTGGGGGTATTTAGAGCCATTATTTCTTAGAATATTTTTCTGCTCCTTCTTTTCTCTTCCTTTTTTCCTATACTCCTATTAGAAATATGTAGGAATGCTTAATGGTGTCACACGGGTTCTATACTCTTGTTTAATTTTATTCATTTTTTTTCTTTCTGTTCTTCAGCCTGGATAATATCTCAGTTCATCTTCACAACCCATTGAGGTAAGTAGCATTATTATCCTTACTTTATAGATGAAAAATGGGAGGCTCAGATTAAGTGACTTGCCAAGGTCACACAATGTTAAGTGTGGCTGTACAGGTCTGACTCCAATTTGTACTACTTCCTCTCTGCATAGTCTTTTTATTTTCCAGCAACCATAAACAAACAACTGGGGGATTTGTGACTGGCATCCTCTTTTCTAGAGAACTCTTTCTTTCCATTTCCCTTTGGTATTCTTTGCTAGTATGTTCCTCTTCTAAAATTCATATGCCTAATATTTAACATATATTAGACACTTAATCAATGTTTATTGCTTTGAATTCAATGGCTACTCAATGGTTGGTAGCTTAAATGGCTATGAGAACAACAACATTTTGATCTAAAATATTTCACTAGAAAAATATATAGCTTTTTGAAGACTGATAACTTGTGGAGGAAGCATTCATTAAATATGTCCACTGACTTATGAAACTACCTACTATTACTGCTGATAGTTCTGACTTAATAGCATTTGTTGATGCTTAGGCCTGGGGTCCTGCTCTTTTATTTACTAGGTGGATGAAATATGGACAAATGGCCTCTAGTAAATAAATATTTCAACATTTAATTAGTTTTTTGTTTCTGTATATAGGAAGCAGTCTAAGAAAGAATGTTATCTCTAGAGACAAATATTGAGGACCCCAGAAAAATTATAAAGATTTTAAAAAATCCTTAGGAATAATCCCTTTTAATTTATCCTGAGAAAATAATACTCTTTGCACTCTACCCTTCATATTCAGCATATCATCTGTCCTATATAGTCTTCAATTATATAAAAGAAAATGTTTTCTACCAGTTCTCTCCAAAAGCTGAAAGGGGTTGTCCTAATTACTTTTTTTCCCCTCCCTCAGTTAGTTTTTCCTCTTCAACTCCAAACAAACTGGTGTCTATACATAAATCCTAGATCCAAGATTCCAATTCAAGAAAGACCATCCAGGACCCACAATCTATATATATTCTAGCTACCACTGATTTCTGTAGTGCTACCTGTAGCACATGATATGAGAGAAGTCGCTTGGAGATTTGACCGTTGCTTTTTGTTCTTTCCAAACTCTATCACCAATATTTTCCCACGTAGTTTATATCCATTTACTAGATGCAATGCTTGCCATGCTATCTCCTTATCTAAAAGAGAAAGAAAAAATTTCAATTTACATAGGACTGAACAATTCAATTCTATTCCAGGTCTAGTTTAGGTTATTTTGCCTTGGAGTTAAATGTAAGCTATAAGGCCATATAGTCATTTGATTTTTATCATTTTTTCTATAATCTCCCATTTGCATTATTCAGCAAAATTAAATTAATGACTAAAAATAATAATAATAATAATAATAATAACTCAAAATGGGTGTTTGAGGGTGTCTCCTAATTCAAAGAAATAAGTAGAGAAACAAAAATATAGGTAGTGTGCTAAAGAAGTCTAAGCTATTAGTAATTATATATAAGCCTCTACCTTAGGTAACAGATTATAGGTATTATTAGAATCAATCATTTTCAAAATGAGTAACGCAAAAAAAGTTATGTTATTGAGAGCACTTTGCTACTTCTATTTTTTTTTTTCAGTGGGAGAGTGGTTCTGGGCCACCTTATTGGGATAAATAAGTATAAGAACCCTTGTAGGCATATGGAAGGTTGAAATGTGAGAATATATACATATGCCAGGAGTATTCAACTTATGGGTCTAAGAGTCTGGATGTAAGAAATAAGGAAGGGATGATTTATGGCCAGGAGTTTGTGGAATCATAAGTAGACAAGTAGACTGACCAATTTTGTTTCATATATATATGTACTACAAATTTTTTTAAGTGTATAGCTTTCAAGATTAGTAAAACAGCTATACATTTTAAAGTATTTGCTTTAAAAGCCTTTTTATTATGTATTTTTTCAATTAATACATCGTATTATGTGGGGCGCCCATAAACTTGTTTTTAAATTTAAAAGGGGTTCTTACACTTGACAAGACTGAAAACCACAGTTACAGAGCATTTAGAAACTTTCAGTATGATAGGAAAGATGACACAAGACTGTATGAAAACAATGGAGGGGAGTTTGGCAGTACTCATGTGTAAAACCACTTGCCTACATATAGATTAATAGGCTATTTAGAAATGACGATACTTTAGGGACAATGAGAGGTACAATGAAGGCTACAAAGCCTTCCCCCAAAACAACATATTATCTGGTCTGTCACAGAAACTGAAATTCTTATATTATTCTTCCCGTTGGATTAGAAGCTATGCATTAATTAATATGCAAATAATAATTAGAAGACTGTATCATCATCTACTAATTATGAATAAGTAATAAATTAGTATATTAGCTTGTGCTCACTTAGTCCTAAAGGAACAGTGCATAAGGCAAGTACATGTGTTCTGATCAGAATACTAATACACTAATTAATGAGTAATCTAATTATAACTTGGACCAGAAATACTGTTGTCAGTAAAGGGAGTACAGATTTTGGTAGGGTAAGAAGGAAGTACCAAGACTGGGAAAACCTGAGGACACTGGGGTAGTGTGGCCATGCACTGTCAATGGAGGAGAGGAAAGAGAAAGAAATACTGAAAACATATTTTTTGTTCCTTCTCTTGTTCTCACATGCTGTGGAGAAATCAAAGGACTATATCTAAATTAGAGAGGTTATAGGTAGTCTCTAGCGAACTGAGGGGCAACTGAGTAATCATCTGGATGAAACTACTTACTGGGAAAGGTGACAAAAGCCTGGCCCCTCATTCGTCCAGTCATCATTCGGAATTGAATTGGAGGTCCTTTTTTCTCCTGGAACCGAGCGAACAATGACACAAGATCTCTTTCAGTCACCCGAGGGCTAAGGTTCTTCAGGTATAACACCTAAAACAAATTGAGAATCAACCAAAATATCATAAAAAGGAGGTAAGGCAATTCTTTTTTTTTTTTTCTTTTTGAGACAAGTCTCACTCTGTCACCTAGGTTGGAGTGCAGTGGCGCAATCTCGGCTCACTGCAATCTTGGTCTCTTGGGTTCAAGCAATTCTCATGCCTCAACCTCCCCAGTAGCTGTGATTACAGTCATACCTGGCTAATTTTTGTATTTTTAGTTGAGATGGGGTTTTACCATGTTGTCCAGGCTAGTCTCGAACTCCCAACCTCAGGTGATCCACACGCCTTGGCCTCCCAAAGTGCTGGGATTACAGGCGTGAGACACCATGCCCAGCCGTAAGGCAATTCTTTCATTATGATTACAATTAGTTTCACATAAAAATGGTGGATTGAACACATTCATTTAATTTCATTCCATCCAGAAAACTCTCTAAAACTATGGGCACTTAAAAAAAAAACAAAAAACACAAACTAACAAGGTCAGGAGGAACAAGAAAAGGAGACAACAGCAATAATAATCTGGAAGATGAAAAATAATTGGATGAGCAGGAACCAACTCAGCACACTGAAGAAAGTTGAATTTTAAACTGGTAGTGGAGAAAGCCAAGAACACACCTGTCACCACTTAAGAATCCTTAAATACAGGAACTGATAATTTCACTTACTTTCAGAAATAAATGTGAAGGGATGGGGTTAAAATAAGGCAGGTCAGTTGAAAGCTGTCTAAAAGCCAATATGATTTTTAAATACCCTCCCTCACAACATGCTATGGGGTAAAAGATAACTTGCCGACTCTGGTAGAATACTTGAGGCTCATTGTCAGAAGATGGGGAATGCCATACATGGCTGAAGATGTGAACCCTGTTTCTGAAAGCAAGGAGACTAAGAGAACGAATGCATACTAAATGTTGAGGTCCTCCCAGACCTTTTCTGCCATTTGGCTCCTAGAATGCTGGTAGTACCCTCATAAGAAAGATTTCGGAACAGTCTTCTCTGGGAAAACTGGTAAGTCCTAGGAGGAAATATATAAAAACACGGACTTGGGATAAGGAATTTATCTAACAAATGGTCCAGCCAGACCACTTTAAAGTGAAGCTCAAAGTCAACAAGTACCACTTGTGTGCTCAGAGATTCCAATCTGCTTTTTAGTTCCTACTTATAAAGTTGGGCATCGATTATCAGGCATCTTAGGAAATCCTCTAATGTGAAAGAGAGAACACAACAAACAAAGAAAAGAAAGCAAATAGGAAAAAACTTCAACAAACCATAACTAATATCCTCAGAAAAATAAGAGAAATTATTCTACCTATTAGGCATGGGAGGGTGGGTGCGGTGGCTTACCCCTGTAATCCCAGTGCTTTGGGAGGCTGAGGTGAGAGAATCGCTTGAGTCCAGGAGTTTGAAATCAGTCTGGGCAACACAGTGAGACACTGTCTTTACAAAAGAGACAGAGTGGCATGTGCTACTTGTGAGCAAACAGCATGCACCACTACACCTGGCCAATTTTACAAGTCCCAGCTATTTGGGAGGCTGAGGCAGGAGGATTACTGGAGCTCAGGAGTTTGAGGCTGTAGTGAACTACGATCACACCACACCACCACACTCCAGCCTGGGCAACAGAGTGAGACCCTGTCTCAAAAAACAACAACAACAACAAAAAAAAAACAAACAAAAAAACAATTCAAGAGAACAAAAATGAGCTCTTATATGTGATTGAACTTAAGATGTTATCAGCTTAAAACAAATTGTTTTACCATGACCTATACCTATAAAAGACATACAGAGGAAAATGGGAAAGATATAAAAGTATATCACTACAAAAAAAACCCCAATGAACCATAAAGGAAGACAGCTGAGAGGGAGAGACAAAAGAGGTACAAGAGAGACAGAAAACAATTAACAAATGGCAATAGTAAGTCCTTTGCTAGCAATAATTACATTAAATATTAATAAACTCCCCAAAAGACAGAGTACCTGAATGGATAAACAAAATCCAACTATAAACTATATGCTAGCTATTCTATAAGGCCAGGATTACCCTGAGACCAACCTAGACAAAAACATTATAAGAAAAATACAGACCAATATCCTTAATAAACAGATGTAAAAATCCTCAACAAAATATTACCAAACCAAATTCAACAGCACATTAAAAAGATCATACACAATGACCAAGGGGGATTTATCCCTGGGATGCAAGGATGATTCAACACACAAAAATTGATCAATGTAATTCAACACATTAACAGAACAAAATATAAAAATTACACGATCTCAATAGATGCAGACAAAGCATTTGACAAAATTCAACACTGTTTCATGATGAAGACACTCAACTACTAATAGAAGGAATTTACTTCAACATAATAAAGGCCATATATGTAAAGTCCACAGCTAACATAATATTCAGTATTTAAAAACTGAAAGCTTTTCCTCTAAGATCAGGAACAAGGCATGGATACCTACTCTCACCACTTCTATTCAACATAGTACTGGAAGTTCTAGCCAGAGCAAATAGGCAAGAAACAGAAACAAAATGCATCCAAATCAGAAAGAAAGAAGTAAAATTATCTCTGTTCACAGTGAAATGATCATCCATGTAGAAAACACTAAAGATTCAACAACAACAAAAAATTAGACATCAGTAGAATAGGGAAAAGCTGAAAGTTTTTCCTCTAAGAACTGGCAGAAGACAACAATGCTCACTCTCACCACTCTTATTCAACACAGTAGTGAAAGTCTTAGCTAGAGCAATTAGACAAAGGAAAGACATAAAAGGCATCCAAAGTGAAAAGAAGGAAGTGAAATTGTCCCTGTTTGCAGACAACATGATCTTATATACAGAAAAACCTAAAAATAACCTAAAAGAGTCTACCAAAAAGCCCTTAGAACAGATATACAAATTCCATACAGTTGCAGGATACAAAATCAACAAACAAAACTCAGTAGCGTTTCTATATATGAACAGCAAACTAGCTGAAAAAGAAATCAAGAAGGCAATCTCATTTACAATAGCTACGAAAAGCAAAATAAAATGCCTAGAAATGAATTCAACCAAGGAGGTAAAAGTCCTCTACAAGAAAAACTACAAAATACTGATGAAAGAAAAGTGAAGAGGACACAAACAGAAAGACATTCCATGTTCATGGATTGAAAGAACATTGTTAAAATGACCATACTATCCAAAGCAACCTACAGATTTAATGCAATCCCTATCAAAATACCAATTACACTCTTTATAGAAAAAGAAAAAAAATCTTAAAATTTGTATGAAACCACAAAAGACTCTGAAGCCACAGCAATCCTGAACAAAAATAACAAAGCGGGAGGAACTGCACTACCAGACTTCAAAATGTACTACAAAACTGTAGTAACCAAAACAGCATGGTACTGGCATAAAAAGAGACACATATAACCATGGAACAGAATAGGTAACTCAGAAATTGACCCACGTATCTACAGCCAACTAATATTTTAATAAAGGCACCAAGAACATCAGTCGGAGAAAGACAGTCTCATCGATAAATGGTGCTGAGAAAACTGGATACCTATATGCATGAAGAATGAAACCAGACCCCTAACTCTTACCCTATACAAAAATCAACTCAAAATAGATCAAAGACCTAAACGTAAGACCTGAAACTATAAAACTACTAGGAAAAAACATAGGGGAAACATTTCAGGACACTGGTCTGGGAAAAGATTTTATGAATAAGACCTCAAAAGCACAGGCAACAAAAGCAAAAATAAACAAATGGGATTATATTAAACTAAAATCTTCTGCAAAACAAAGGAAACAACAGAGTGAAAAGGCAACCTACGGAATGCAAGAAAATATTAGCAAACTACTCACCCAACAGGGGATTAATATCCAGACTATACAAGGGACTCAACATCTTAACAGCATCAAAACAAACAACCTGATTTAAATTTAAAATGGGCAAATGATCTAAACAGCTATTTCTCCAAAGAAGACATACAAATTGCCAACAAATATATGAAAAAATACTCAACATCACTAATCATCAGGAAAATGCAAATCAAAACCACAATGAGGCATCATCTCATTCCAGTTAGGATGGCTACTACTGGAAAGACAAAAGTTAACAAATGCTGGTGAGGATGTGGAGAAAAGTAAATTCTTATAGACTGTTGGTGGGACTGTAAACTTTTACAACTACTATGGGAAACAGTATGGAGGTTCCCCAACAAACTACAAATAGAACTACTATACGATCTAGCAATCCCACTACTGAGAATTTATCCAAAGGAAAGGAAATCAGTATATTGAAAAGACAACAGCATTCTCATATTCATTGCAGCACTTTTCACAACAGCCAAGATATGAAATTAACCTGGGTGCCCAACAATGCGGTATATATACACCGTGGAAAACTATTTAGCCATAAAAATAATGAAATTCTGTTATTCAGAGCAACATGGACGGAACTAGAGAACATTATGTTTAGTGAAATAAGCCAGGCACAGAAAGTTAAACACTGCAGGTTTTCACTTATACGTGGGAGCTAAAAAGAATTGATTTCATAGAAGTAAAAACTAGAACAGAGTGTACTAGAGGCTGTGAAGGGTAGGAGGAAGGAAAGGATAGGGAGAGACTTGTAAAAGATGTAAAATTACAGTTTGATAACACGAACAAGTGCTAGTGTTCTATACCACTGTAGAATGGTTATAGTTAACAATAATATATTATATAGTATCGAATAGCTAGAAGAAGGATATTGAATGTTCCCAATGTGAAGAAATGATAAATGCTTAAGGTGGTAGATAAGCTAATTAACCTGATCTGTTCACTATATATTATATGTATCAAAACATCACTATGTACCCCATAAATATGTACAATTATTATATGTCAATTTAAAAACTTTAAAAAGAAAATAAATAAAATAATAAATCAAGGTTCACAAGTGCAGCAATCAAGACATTAATTTTTCTCCCTTGGGTACTTTGCAGCTGAGACAAGCTGCCACCTGGTGAATGGTGGTACCATGTTTATTTGGCCCATAGTTCAAATAGCTTCAATGGAAGACCTCTTGAGAACATCACTTTTCTGTTTTAATTATACCATTTTATTATTGGCATGGAATTATGACTATATTAATGGAAATAATAAAGAAAAAAATTAACCAAAAAAGTTAGAACGAATTAACAAATTCAGTAAAGGTGCAGAATAAAAAATCAACATAGAAAAATTCAGTTGTGGTTTCTATACACTATCAATGAACCATATGAAGAGGAAATTAAGAAAGATATCCCATTTACAATGGTATTGAAAAGAATACAATACTGAAGAAAGAACTTAACCAAGGAGGTGAAAGACTTGTACACTGAAAACTACAAATGTTGCTGAAAGAAATTAAAGAAGACACAAATAAATGAAAAGGTATCCTGTGTTCATGGATTAGAGGACTTAATATTAATATATCCAAACTATCCAAAGCAGTTGACAGATTTAATGCAATCTCTATCGAAGTCCCAATGGCATTTTTTACAGAAATAGAAACAACAATCCCCAAATTCATACAGAACCACAGATGATACCAAATAGCCACAACAATCTTAGGAAAGAACAAAGCTAGAGGCCACTTTCTTATTTCACAACATATTACAAAGCTACAGTAATCAAAACAGTATGGTACTGGCATAAAACTGGACACATAGGTCAATGGAACCAATCTGAGAGCCTAGAAATAAACCCATGAAGCTACAGTTAATTGATCTTCTACAAATGTGCCAAGAAAACAATATGAGAAAAAGATAGTCTGTTTAACAAAATGAGAAGACAAGACAGCAACATGCTAACTAATGAAATTGGACCCTTATCTTATGCCATACACAACAGTCAATTCAAAATGGATTAAAGTTGTAAATATACGACCTGAGACTGTAAAACTCCTAGAAGAAAACATAGAGGAAAAGCTTCTTCACATTAGTCTTGGCAATGATTTCTTTGATATGACACCAAAACCACATGCAACAAAGCAGACATAGATAAGTGGGACTACATCAAACTAAAAAGCCCTGCACAGCAAAGGAAACAATAGAGTGAAAAGGCAACCTATGGAGTAACAGAAAATACTTGCAAACCATATTTAATATCTAAAATGTATATGGAACTCTACAACTTGATGGCAAGAAAACAACCTGATTAAAACATGGGCAAAGGACTTAAATAGACATTTCTCCAAAGAGATACAAATAGCCAACAGGTATATGAAAAGATGCTCAATATTACTAATCAACAGACAAATGCAAATGAAAAACACAGTGAGATACCACATACCTGTTAGGATGGCCATTATGAAAAAAAAAAAAAAACAAAAAAACAGAAAATTACAAATGTTGGCAAGGATATGAAGTTGGAACCCTTGTGCACTATTGGTGGGAATGTAAAGTGGTACAGCTGCTATGAAGAACAGCATGGAAATTCCTCCAAAAATTACAATTAGAACTATCATACACTCCAACAATTCCATTTCTGGGTATTCATCCAAAAGAGCTGAAATTTGTATCTCAAAGAGATATATGCATTCCTATGTTCACCCAAGCAATATTCACAAGTCAACAGTTGGAAAAACCTAAATGTCCATTGACTGATGAATAGATAAAGAAAATGTGGCATATAAATACAATGGGGGCTCGGTGTGGTGGCTCACGCTTATAATCCCAGCATTTTGGGAGGCTGAGGCGGCCAGATCATGAGCCTTTGAGAGCAGCCAGGAGTTTGAGACCAGCCTGGCCAACACAGTGAAACCCCATCTCTACTAAAAATGCAAAAAATTAGTTGGGTGCAGTGGCGAGCGCCTGTAATCCCAGCTACATGGGAGGCTGTGACAGAATTACTTGAACCTGGGAGGTAGAGGTTGCAGTGAACTGAGATCGGGCCACTATACTCCAGTTCAGGCCACAGTGCCAGACTCTGTCTCAAATAAATAAACAAAATAAATACAATGGAATATTATTTAGCCTTAAAAAAGTAGGAAGTCCTATATGTCATTATGCTATACCACGAATGAAACTCGAGGACTATAGGCTAAGTGAAATAAGCCACTCACAGGACAAATATTGTATGATTCTACTTACTGAAGTATCTAAAGTAGTAAAATAGAAAGCAGAATGGTAGTCACCAGGGCTGGGGGAAGGAGGAAATGGGGAGTTGCTGTTCAATAGGTATAAAGTTTCAGTCATGCAAGATAAAAAAGTTCTACAGGTTTGCTGTACAACATTGTGCTGATTGTTGACAACATTGTATTGCACACTTAAAAATTTGTTAAGAGGATAGATCTTGTGTTTTTAAAACACAATTTTAAAAAAATAGAGGAGGAAAAAAAAACCTCATACATTACGTAGCATTAGTTATATCCTTTATAGCTTAAAGGAATTATGGAAGAATTCAGACAGAAGCAGCAAAAGCAGAGCAAGCAAATATACCTCTCTTAAATGACTTAAGTACTGAAAGGTATAAATAAATATATTAAATATTGTTAACAAGCAGTAGAATCTTTAAGTCTCAAAATCTTTAAAACCTGGATATTAACATATTTAGCATTTATGTATGTTCGTATCTTAAAGGCAAGGGCATAGAATAACTGACTTGCCTATGCTCTCAAATACTAACCATGAAAATACCAAATTAAATAACCATAGAAAGGGGTATGTGAAAACAAACTTCAAGTTTCTCATCCATTAGGAAAGACCCATACTAAGACTGTTCCCTTTGATATGAATTTTTTTTTTTTAGACGGAGTTTCACTCTTGTTGCCCAAGCTGGAGTGCAATGGTGTGATCTCGGCTCACTGCAACCTCCACCTCCCAGGTTCAAGCGATTCTCCTGCCTCCTGTTATCCCCAGTAGCTGGGATAACAGGTGTGCGCCACCACACTCAGCCAATTTTTTGTATTTTTAGTAGAAATGGGGTTTCACCATGTTAGCCAGGCTGGTCTCGAATTCCTGACCTCAGGTGATCCGCCTGCCTCGGGCTCCCAAAGTGCTGGGATTACAGGTGTGAGCCACCACACCTGGCCAATATGAACATGTTTTAAAAAATAAAGAGGACTTCTGGTTGAGGTGGCTCTGTCAGTTCTTGCTGGGATGCATCCCCTCTGCATACATACACACATAAGTGCAGACTTGTATGTATGTATGAATGTATCCACAACATACATAACACACACACACCCACACACCCACACACACATACGCACACAGATACAGCTAGGTTCAAAAACAAGATAAAGCTGTGAAAAAGAAAAACAGAGCCTCCAAGTGATAATAGAACATAAAGCTCTTCCTGGTATCCCTATGCAATACATGGTATTATTTTACATGTTTTCACCTTTATATAATATAGTCCTTTATATAAACAATATGCATTCTTCTACAGCTACATTTTTAAAAACTTTAAAAATGGATTTTAAGTTTAGAACAGTTTTGGATTTATAGAAAAACTGAGAATAGAGAGAACTCCCATCTACCCCATGATTTTCCCTGTTATTAATATCTTACATTAATATGTTCATTAATTGTTACAATTAATGACCTAGTATTGACATATTATTATTAACTAAAGTCCATAGTTTAGATTTCCTTAGTTTCAACCTAATGTTCTTTTTCTGTTCCAGGATCTAGGTTACATTACATTTAGACCGGGGTTATGGATTATTGGGAAGAAAACCACACAGGAGAAGTACAGTTTTGATCACATAATGTTAAACATACATACAATCAATATGATTCATCAATATGATTAACAACTATTGATATTGGCCTTAATCACCTGGCTTAGGTAGTGTTTGTCAGGTTTCTTCTTGCAAAGTTACTCTTTTTTCCTGCTTTCCCTTCCTGTACTCTTTTGGAAAGAAGTCATTATGAGCAGCTCAAAACTAAGCAATGGGGAGTTATGCTCTCCCTCCTTGAGGCAGAGTATCTACACAAATTGCATGAAATTCTTTTTCATGGGAGGTATATATTTCTTTTCCTCTATATATTTGTTTACTCAATCACTTATTTATATCACCTGGACTCATGGATGTTTATTCTATACACTGTATTATCCAACATTATTTTAGTTTATTGCACAAATTGTTCCAGCTTTAGTCATTGGAAGCTCTTTCATTTGGCTCCTGTATTCCTTTGCAATACCAATGTCAAAAAACAACATAAAATCACGTCAAAGAACAATAAAATAATGATTTTAAGATAATGATTTATTTTATTTTAGTTTGTTGCACAAATTGTTCTGGCTTTAGTCATTGGAAGCTCTTTCATTTGGCTCCTGTATTCCTTTCAAATACCCCTAATGTCAAAAAACAACATAAAATCATCATGTCAAAGAACAATAAAATAACGATTTTATACTGTTGTTCTTTTTAGCACTTCCTTACTTTCTGGCACTACAAGATGCACAAGGCTCATCTTGTATATTTCTTGCCCCAGTATTAGAAGCAGTCATTTCTCTAAGGAGCCTCGGTTCATTTTATTAGAGAATGGTATTAGAAACCAAGATAAGGATGCCGTGCAAGCTCATTGATACTGGTGTGTCCTTTCATTTGTGTCCTTTCAGCTCACAGAACAAAAAATATGTATTTATACTAATCCATGTATATATAAACACATATAAATATTTCTATATGTAACCACTTATATCTATATTAAGTTAAACATGAGTTCATCCTGATGTCTCCAACTGTAAACCATTATCACATGGATCATTTCGGCATCCTCCCTTTACTTATCTGTAGATTGCAACAGTGAGAAACCTGGCTCCCATCATCTGCCATCCATTTACTTAATTGCTCCATTCCATTATGCATGTATAACAGTATCAGAATTATTACTCCCTAAGTAACCAGTACCCAGGGACATAACCTTATCAACAAGGATACCGTGCTTATGTGAAGTTCCATTTGCTTTTAGTCTTTCAGACTCCACGTGTTTCCAAAGATGCTTAGTTCAGCGTCTTTTCCCCTATCCCTTCAACGAGGTTGTTTTACATGTTTGTAATACAGTTTGACTCTCTTCTTGCTGTCTGCATCCTTTCCTAGGGTCCCTCAACCTCCTAAATGAGTTTTTAACATTTGTATACATTAGGTGTAACTCTCTGTGCTATGTAGTTTAATGGGTTTTGACAAATGCATGTCTTGCCTCTACAACTACAGTATTATACAGAATAGTTTTACTGCCCTAAAGATTCCCTGTGTTTCATCTATTCCTCCCTTCTCCATTCCCCTCAAACCCTTGGCAGCCATTTATCACCTTACTGTCTAGCTTTCCCTCTTCCAGAATGTCATATAATGTAATCATACAATATGCAGTCTTTCCATACTAGCTTCTTTCAGCTATTAAGATTAATATTCATATTAATCTAAAGTTCCTCTATGTCTTTTTGTGGCTGGACCGTGAATTTCTTTTTATTGCTGAATTATATTCCATTGTATAGATCTGCCACAGGTGAATGTATCCATTAACCTATTGGAGGACATCTTGACTGCTTCCGGTTTTTGGCAATTATGAATAAAGCTACCATGAACATTCACATGGCAGTTTTTGTCGAACACAGGCTTTTCAAATCAACTGGGTAAATAAGTAGGAATGCAGTAGTTGGACTGTGTGGTAAAATAATGTTCAGCTTTGTAAGAGGTGGCCAACCTGTCTTCCAAAGAGGTTGTATTCCCACCAGCAATGAATAAAAGTCCCAGACTTCATGACTATGAAATATACCCATAAAAAACAAACAAACAAACAAACAAACAAAACACTGCAGCTGGGCACAGTAGCTCATGCCTGTAATCCCAGCACTATGGGAGGCTGAGGCGGGCAAATCACTTGACGTCAGGAGTTCGAGACCAGCCTGGCCAATACAGTGAAACCTCATCTCTACTAAAAATACAAAATTAGCTGGGCGTGGTGGCTCGCACCTGTAGTCCCAGCTACTTGGGAAGCTGAAGCAGGAGAATTGCTTGAACCCAGGAGGCGGAGGTTGCAGTGAGCTGAGATTGCACCACTGCACTCCAGTCTGGGAAAGAGAGAGAGAGAGAGAGAGAGAGAGAGAGAGAGAGAGAGAGAGAGAGAGAGAGAGAGAGAGACTCTGCCTCAAAACACAAAACAAAACAAAACTGCACTTGTATCTTCTACATCTATAATTTTTTAAAAAAGTTCCTGTTGCTCTGCATCCTGAACAGAATTTGGTATTGTCAGTTTTATTGTGGACTTTAGCCATTCTAGTAGGTGTTTAGCGGCATTTCTTATTTTTCAGTTCTCTGATGATAAATAAAGATGAGCTTCTTTTTGCATACTTATTTGCTATGTATATATCTTCTGTGGTGAGGAGTTTGTTCTTATTTTTACCCATTTTTTAAATTGAGTTGTTTTAATACTGTTGAATTTTGGGAATTCTTTGTGTATTTTGGATACAAGTTTTTTATTAGATGTGAGTTTTGCAAATATTTTTCTAGTCTGTGGCTTGTCTTCTGAGTCTCTTAAAAGTGTTTTTCATATAGCAGAAGTTTATAATTTTAATAAAGTCTGACTTATCAATTGTTCCATAAATTGTACTTTTGGTGATATGTCTGATAAATACATTATCAAACACAAGGTCACTTAGCTTTTAATCTTTTTCTTCTAGAAGTTTTATAGTATTGTGTTTTATATTTAGGTCTATGACTATTTCAAGTTAATTTTTATGAAAGATGTAAGGTTTGTATCTAGATTCATTTTTTTTTTTACATGTGGATATTCAGTTGTTCTAGCACCATTTGTTGAAAAGACTATTCTTTCTCCACTAAACTGTCCTTGATCCCTTGTCAAATATTAATTTACTATATTTATGTGGGTCTAATCCTTGGGTCTCCATTCTGCTCCATTGATCTGTGTGTCTTTTTTTCCCCCATCAACACCACGCCACGCTACTTGATTACAGTAACTCTTGAAGTTGGGTAGTGTCAGTCTTCCAAATTTCTTCTTCTTTTTCAGGGGTGTGTTACATGTTCTGGGTCTTTTGTCTTCTCATATAAACTTAGAATCAGTTCCTAAATATACACAAAATAACATGCTGGGATTTCGTTGGGATTGTGTGGAATCTACAAATCAATTTGAGAAAGAACTAATATCTTAACAATATAAAGTCTTTCAATCCAAGAACACAAAATGTCTCTGTGTTTATTTATATCTTAATTTTTCATCAGTTTTACACTTTTGTGCATATAGAACCTGTACATACTTTGTTAAATTTATACCTAAGTATTTCATTCTTTTTTGGTGCTATTGTAAACAGTGTTGTTTTTAATTTCAAATTCCAGTTGTTCATTTCTGGTATAGAGGAAAGCAACTGACTTCTGTGAACAAACCTTGTAACCTCCAAGCTATACTAATCTACTAGTTCCAAGAGTTGTTTGTTTTTTGGCTGATTCTTTGGGATTCTCTACACAGACATATATGTTACTTGTGAACAAAGAGAGTTTTAGTTTTTCCTTCCCAATCTGTATTCTTTTAATTTCCTTCACTTGTTTTACTGCTGTAGCTGGTACTTCTAGTACGGTGTCAAAAAGAAGTGGAGAAAGGGGACATTTTTGCCTTTTTTCTGATCAAAGGGGAAAGCATCCAGTTTCTATTAAGTATGATGTTAGCTGTAGGGTGTTGTAGTTATTTTTTATCAAGTTGAGGATGTTATACTCTATTCCTAATTTGCTGAGAGTTTTTATCATGAATCGATGTTCAGATATTTCAAATGTTTTTCTACATCAATTGAAGTGACCACATGATTTTTCTTCTTTAGTCTACTGATGTGGCGGATTAATTGAATTTCAAATGTTGAACCTATGGTGGATATCTGGAATAAATCATATTTGATTATAGTATGCAATTATTTTTATACATTATTGAATTTGATTACGTAACATTTTGATTTCTCAATCAATATTTCAATCAAATGTTTTGATTTTCCTAACATAAAGGATTTTTGCTTTTATACACATGAGGGATACTGTCTGTAGTTTTTTTTTTCATCGTAATGTCTTTATCTGGTTTTGGTACTAAGCTAAGGCTGGTCTCATGAGTTAAGAAGTGTTCCCTCTGCTTTTGTTTTCTGAAAAAAGATTGTAAAAAATGAGTATTATTTTATATGCTTCCATTTTCACCCTTCTCTTAGCCATATCAATTGTACTTCTTTATATAATTGTTTTTTAGTAATTGCCTTAGAGTTTGCAATATACATTTACAACTGATCTAAGTCCACTCTCAAATAAAACTATACCACTTCATGGATAGTGCAAATACCTTATAACAAAGACAAATTTGTATTTATATATACACTAATTCTTGCAACCTATCCCTGATATCACTGTTACTCATTTCACTTATCTGTATACTATAATTATCCAACACATTCCTATTATTACTTTGAAAAGTTTTATTCTGGATTGTTTTAAAATAAGAAAATAAAAGATTTTATTTTACCTTAATATATTCTCCTATGCTCTTTCTTTATGCAGATCTGAGTTTCTGACCTATATAATTTTGCTTATCTCTGGAGAACCTTTTTCAAAAGCATTTTTTTTTTCCTACAAGGTGGGATTTACTGATGAAAAATTCCCTCAGTTTTGTTTGTCTGAGAGTCTTTTATTATTTTTCCTTCACTTTTGAAGGATTTTTTTTTTTTTTTGCTGGATAAATAATTCGAGGTGGGTGTTTTCTTTTTACTTTTGACACAAATATTTCACTGTACTCTCTTGCTTGCACAGTTGCTGATGAGAAATGTAATTCTTATCTTTGTTTTTATATAGGTGAAGTGTTTATTTTCTCTGACTGGTTTTAAAATCTTTTCTGTAGTTTAAAATGTCTTTCTGTAGTTTGAACATGATATGCTTAGGTGTAGTTTTGGTATTTATCCTGCTTGGTGTTCTTGGAGCTTCCCAGATCTGTAGTTTTTTATCTGCTATTAATTTTGGAAAATTCTCAGCCATTACTACTTCAAATATTTCTTCTCCTTTTTCTCTTCTCCTTTTGGTATTCCAGTAACATGTATGTTATACTCTGAAATTGTCCCATAGTTCTTGGATATTCTGTTCCTTTTTTTTCAGTCTTTTTTTTCTTTGTATTTCAGCATGAGAAATTTTTATTGCCATGTCTTCAACCTTACTGATTCCTTCCTTGGCTGTTTCCAACTTACTGATGAGCCTATCAAAGGCATTCTTCATTTGTTACAGTGTTTTTTATTTCTAGCATCTCCTTTTGATTCTTTCTTAAAATTTCTCTCTGTTTACATTAGCCGTCTGGTCTTGCATGTTATCTACTTTTATTCATGGCCTACTTAGTATATTAATCATGGTTATTTTAAATTCCACATCTGATAATTCCAAAACCTGTGTCATATCTGAATTTGGTTCTCATGCTTGTTTTGTCTTTTCAGACTGTGTTTTTTTTTTTTTTTTCTTAGCATACGTTATAATTTCTTTTGTTGAAAACTGGACATGATCTATCAAGTAATAGGAACTGATCCAAAGAGGCCATTAGTATGAGGTTTTATGTTAATCTGGCCAGGAGTTGGGCTGTGCTTAATGTTTGCTGTAGCTGTAGGTGTCAGAAGTTTCTGTTTCTTCTAGTGTCTTTTTGTCTCCCTTGTTTCCTTTAGATTTACAAACAAAACAAAACAAAACAAAAACACCTCTTTAAATAGAGTCTGATCCTTGCAGGTCTTTCAGCTATAATCCACGGTTATTATACTGAAGCCCTGTTGATGTAGTAGCAAGGTGCGGAAGGGGAGACATTCTCTAATCCTATGATGAAGTCTCAATCTTTTAGTGTGCCTGTGTCTCCAGCCTGTAACCTTCATAAGCATTTAACAGCTTTTTTTCTCTCTTAGATGAGACAGGAAAGCTAGAAGAGCCTGGAGTTGGATAAGGCTTTGGTAAAGTTGTTCTCCTTGCTGGGTGGCCCTTTGCTAAGCAGAAAGTTCTGGATAATGATAATGTTTCCTCTCTCCATGCCAGAAACAGATATTTTTTCTTAGCTCTAGTGCCTTTTGCTCCTGATAAGCAAATCTGGGATGTGATTTTCTGTAACTGCCTGTTTCTTCAGATTTCAGGATTACAGTTTACCCTGTGACTTAAATTTTCTGCTGGGTCTAAGAAAAGTTATTAGTTATTGATTTTTAGTTTGTTCATCTGTTTTTCTTATCGTAAGACAGGAGTGACGACTTCCAAGGACTTCACATGTTGAAGCTGAAACTAGAAATTTGCAACTAGCTATTTTTATTCAAAATTATGTTTGTGAGTTTCATCCAAATTGATACCTATAATTCTATTTCATTCATTTTCTCTACTGTGTAGTATTCCATTTTATAAACATACTATGTTTTATCTATACTCCCGCTGATGAACAATGCTACAACAAGCATCATTATAACATCTCCTAATGTGCATGTCTAAGAGTTTCTCCAGGATAGATAATGAAGAATGAGACTGCTGACTTACAGTGTATGAACATCTTCAATTTTACTAGATATTGCCATGATGTTCTTGGAAGTGGCTGTATTCATTTATATTCCCCTGGAGGTATATTAGAGTTCTTATTGTTTCTTTCTTTTTCTTTTCTTTTTTTTTTTGAGACAGAGTCTCGCTCTGTCACCCAGGCTAGAGTGCTGGAGTGCAGTGGCAAGATCTTGGGTCACCGCAACTTCCGCCTCCTGGGTTCAAGAGATTCTCATGCCTCAGCCTCCTGAGCAGCTGCGATTACAAGTGTGTGCCATCAAACTCAGCTAATTTTTAGCATTTTTAGTAAAGATGGGTTTCGCCACATTGGCCAGGCTGGTCTCAAACTCCTGACCTCAGGTGATCCATTGGCCTCGGCCTCCCAAAGTGCTGAGATTACAGATTTCTTATTGTTTCATCTGCTCACCAATACTTGGCATTGTCAGGCCTTTAAATATATGCCAGCATTCTAAGTACTAAATGTATATATCATAGTATAGATTTATTTTGCATTTTCTTGATTACTAATAAGATTTCTTAAGTTTATTGGCCACTGGTGTTTTTGCCTCCGTGAATTGCCTGTTATATCTGCTTTTATAAATACTTTCATTTTTATTGCATTGTTTGTATTTTTCTTATTGATCTGTAGGGAAGGATCTCCTTAAAATGATTCAAAAAGCACAAACCATTGAATAAAATACTGATAATCTGATAACATTACAATGAAAAACTTTTGCTCAACAAAAGACATCAGGAACAAATTTAAAAGGTAAGTCATCCAGTGGGCGAAGATATTTGCTAAACAACAGAAAGGATTCATATGCAGAATTTTGAAATAATCCCTATAAATATGAAAAAACAAATGATTAAATATTCAGCAAAGGAATGTAACAGGTAACTCACAGAAAGTTCCTGAAAGGCTAATAAATGTTAAGAATACATGCTTAACCTCACTGGAAATCAGAAACATGCAAATTAAAACAGTGAGATATCTTTTCAAGCTGATAAGGCTGGCAAAATAGTCTAATGCTCCAAAGTTTTGGCAAGAATGTGAAGAGGATCTCTGAAACCTTGTTCCATTAGAAATTGAGATATACACACCCTATATATCACAGCAATTCCACTCCCAGGTATATAACCTAGAACGATGATTCTTAAATTGTTACTCTCAGACCAGCAGGATCAGAATCTCTTGGGAACTTGTTGGAAATGCAAATTCTCAGGCCCCACTCCAGATCTACTGAGTCAAAAATTCTGGGGGTGGAGTCTAGCAATCTATGCTTTAATAAGCCCTCCAAGCAATTCTGATGCACACTAACATTCGAGACACTGTAATAGAATGACACCTTTCCAACACTTTTGATTGAGATCTACAGGAAGAACTGCATTCTTCATTGTGGTCCCACACACATTATCTCACATATACACAAACACATATAAAATAAAAGCTTTAAGAAACAGTAATTACCCTAACATACTGTATGGAACACTTTTTGATATTTTCTATTCTATTCAATTTCATTAACAAAACCCCATTGGTTTGTAACCTACTAATTGTAACCTAAGTTTGAAAAACACTGTCCTAGAAAAAGTCTGGCATATGCACAACAAGAGATGTACAATAATACTTGTTGCAGAATTAACTGTAACAGCAAAATAACAGAAAGAACAAATCTTCAGGAAAATGGATAAATATAATAAATGATGGTCTATTTCTACAATGGAATACTACATAGTTCCTTGTATCTTTAGAAATAAATTTCAAAAGCATTATGCATATCGAGTCAAAAAGGTTGTAGAATGATAGAGTATGTCATTTATATACTTTTAAAACATATAAAACCGTATGTTATTTGTGAATATATGGCTATGTAGTAAAAATATAAAAATGGGCATAGGAATTATAAATAGCAAATTCAGGATAGTGGTTACGTCTGGAAAGGATAAAGGAGAATGGGATTGGTGAGGAATATGTGGAAGTCTTCAGGAATATCTATAATGCTTTATTTTTTTTAATTAAGCAAATACAGAAAATATTAGGACTTGACAATGATTAATAAAAGTTGGCTGGCTACACAGGTATTTGCTATATTATTCTATATCACTTTTGGTATATTAATATTTCATAACAAAAAGTAAATAAAAACCAAGCTATTCTTGAACTAATAGCATAAATACCCCTGAACTATTAGAAATTCAGTCAGTCAAATAAACTGTTTTAATATCCCTCATCTAGAATGATTTTTTTTAATTCAGAGACAGTCAAAAACTAACATTATATTTTTGGTTTTGTTTTTTAAATTAGACACAACAAACTATATGCTCCAGGGGATTGTGTTGTCTCTTTGGGTAACACAGTAACGAAGAGTTTTCCATTCCAGATGTAACATATAACATGAATGTGAAATAATGATTTGATCAATAAAATAAGAATTATTTACAACGTTATTTAGTTATGCATTGGACAATTTCTTTTTTTTTTTTTTTTTTTTTTTTTTTTTGAGATGGGGTCTCGGTTTGTTGTCCAGGCTGGAGTGCAGTGGCATGATCTTGGCTCACTGCAATCTCCGCCTCCCAGGTTCAAGCAATTCTCTTGCCTCAGCCTCCTGAGTAGCTGGGATTATAGGCACGCACCACCACGCCCGGCTAATTTTTGTATTTTTAGTAGAGATGGGGTTTCACCATGTTGGTCAGGCTGGTCTCGAACTCCTGACCTTGTGATCCGCCTGCCTCAGCCTCCCAAAGTGCTTGGATTACAGGCATGAGCCACCACGCCCAGACTTGTTGGACAATTTCTTAAAGCTTATAGGACCTTTTTCACTTTGCTGCTTTGCCAACAGCAATTTAAGTCATATGTCATATGAAAGCCAGGTAGAGCATTCTGAAGAGAAGACTCATGTGGTAGCATATACCCTACTCACAACCAGGCAGTCAATTATTGGCTAATTCCAGAGGCACCATGGCTACCAGCTATGGTGGTCCTATGAACACTATTTTATTATTACATTGTAGGAAATTGGAGGTTACTTTTCCTTCAGTTCGGGGCTTCTAATGGGTATGGACTAGAGTCTTATCAACATTTCTTTAAAACGCTAAGGGTAATTCAGGACCTTAGCAAAGTACCAAGAACCTTATAGGAAATATGCTACTTATATAGTATGCAGAGAATGAATAGTCAAGGTCAAGGACAAACACAATCACTGTGCCTATATCATGATTCTTTGGTATAATCAAAGCTAATTTAAAAGTATTACTTTAGGTAGAGGTAAATAAAAGTGAAATCAACCCAGGTTGTTTTACTTGGTTTGGCCTATACCTTGTTTGGTTCCCCTGGATTATATGAAGAAAACATAGGAATTTTTCGGATCTCTTCCTCTGACAAACGATTTCTCTGGATTTCATCTTCTGGGACAAATTCTATTGGCTGCGTCAGCTTCTTAGGCCCAGTCCAACACTGCTCAGGTGAAAAATCAATAACATTTGCCACATGGAGACTGGGGCCTTTACCCTGTGCTGCCTGTTTTCCCTTGTCCTGGAGTAATGATGGGCTCTCAGCTGTGACTCTATCACCCACTGATGTAGCTGAGACCAGTGAGTGGGAAGCAAAGGGTTCACCTCTCATAAGTTGGAACTCTTCAAGACGTTTTTTCATTATCATCTCTTGGTAAAAACTTTCCAGGTTGTTCATGGGATCACCTTTGTTCTTCTTTTGGGGTTCATCTGGATCAAGACAAAGAGATAGGGAAGTTCTACAAAGCCTACCGATACAACTTTTGACAAATTAATAAAAATTAAATCCTGGACCTCAGATAAAGAAACACTGCTGGGGCAGGTCTTTACAACCTGTGACAAATGACAATGGTAAATAGTTATCTTATTACAGTATATTTCAAGCAAAACTATAGGCCAGAACTATGGTGAGGCAAGTGAGGCACCTAGGGTCATGCAAATATATGTACCTCTAATTGATAAGGACATTTAAAAAAAATAAGCAACATAGCACTACACTTCACAAAATTAATAATTCCTTAGTATCATCTAATACCAATGTTATGTTCAAATTGTCCTGATTCCGTCAAAGAATTTTTTTATACTTGTTTATTCAATTCAAAATCTAAAATAGCCTTTGGCTGTTATATCTCTTAAGATTCTTTTATTCTAAAACAGTGTCTCATCTCTCCCACCTCTCTATTTCATTTTCTCACTCATCCATTGATTAAATAAACTACATTTGTTCTATGAACAAATGAATTTGACTAATCATTTTCTGATGGTGCTGTTTAACTTGTTCCTTAATCCCTTCTATTTCTTGGCAGATAATCTATAACTATGCTACCTAATACAGTAGCCACTAGTCACATGTGTCTATTTACATTAATTTTTAAATATCAGTTCCTCAACTGAACTTAACAAATTTAAAGTGTTTGATAGTCACATGTGGCTAGTGGATACCATATTGGACAGAACAGATAAAAACTATTACATCATTTCAGAAAGTTGCATTGGACAGTGCTGATCTAAAGGTTTGATTAGGTTCAGGTTCAATATTTTTAGGAAAGAATCCTTTATAGATAGATATGTACTTCCTATTGTATCATGTCATAAGGCACATAATGTTTGGTGGTCCCATTTTTAGTGATACTGAAATTGATCAGTGGATTGTGGTGGTAGATGATATTAGTCTCATCCCTCCATTATTAAATTTTCCCATTCACCTTCCACCTAATGGGTTTTTTACATCCACTGATGACCATTACCTAGTTTATTAATTTATTAAGAGTTGCAAATCGTGGCTTTCCTAATTCTATTATTTCTTTTATGCTTATTATCTGTAATTCTATAATGAACTTACCGTCATCAACTATGTGGTTTCCCTAAATGTAGATCATATGGGAATGGCAGGATAAATGCTTGATTCTTTGCCATTATTTACCAATTATGAGAGTAAGAGTTGACACCTTAGAAATGTCTAATGGACGCCAGGCGCGGTGGCTCATGCCTGTAATCCCAGCACTTTGGGAGGCCGAGGCAGGCGGATCACAAGGTCAGGAGTTTGAGACCAGCCTGGCCAACATGGTGAAACCCCATCTCTACTAAAAATACAAAAATTAGCTGGGCATGGTGGCGGGCGCCGGTAGTCCCAGTTACTTGGGAGGCTGAGGCAGAATTGCTTGAACCAGGGAAGCAGGGGTTGCAGTGAGCCAAGATCGCTCCATTGCACTCCAGCCTGCGTGACAGAGTGAGACTCTGTCTCAAAAAAGAAAAAAAAAAAGAAATATCCAGTGGTGAAGAATGGTTATTTTTAGTATAATAATGAAATCGTGTATTTTCATATACTTTATTTGTGTCAATGAAACATAGTCATTATTCTTTTTAGTGGCCAAATTATCCCACTTAGGACCAGTGGGAGCCCCTTCAAATCGGCTCCTGTATTGCTTCCCGGCTTTCTAGCACAGCCAAATATCCTAAGCTCATCTTGCATACCTCCTAACTCAAACCTGGAATATATTTGTAAAGATCCTTGGTTCCTTTTAGTAGGAAGTGGTATTTAGAAACCAAAGTGTGTTGCTGGTGTGTGCAGAAGCAACTTCCAAGTTGCTGTTTCCAGGCCTTTTCAGTGGACAAAAGCTAGGACTTTTTTTTTTTTAATGATCCACTAGAACGGTTTTATTTTATTATTTTTTTAAATTTTACTTTAAGTTCTGGGATACATGTGCTGAACATGCAGGTGTGTTACATAAGTATACATGTGCCATGGTGGTTTGTTGCACCTATCAACCCATTATCTAGGCTTTAAGCCCTGCATGCATTAGGTATTTTTTGTCCTAATGCTCTCCCTCCCCTTTCCCCCCATCCCCCCGACAGACCCCAGTGTGTGATGTTCCCCTGCCTATGTCCATGTGTTCTCACTGTTCAACTCCCACTTATGAGTGAGAACATGCGGTGTTTGGTTTTCTGTTCCTGTGTTAGTCTGTTGAGCAAAAGGAACATTTTTTAAGAGAAAAGTAAACCATGAGTTTATATTAGTATTTCCAACTCAAATTTAAGATAACAAAATTTTTACTTAAACTCCTTTATTTTAGAGTTTTATCTCCTCTCATCTGCTTAAAATAATATTAGCAAAATTATTCATTAGCTTCTTCCTACAATATACTTACAGAATTTTAAAATGTCAATAACAATACTATCACCAATAAAACTGCTGAAAATAGTTTTATGTTTCTTTGCAGTTACTTGTGCCCTTAGAATATGGGTACCATTGGAAATATACAAATGTTTTAAAGTCACTATAAGTAATTGTTTTCTTTTGTTTTCCAATTGTGTGGTTATGCTACTAACTTTATTTATCATCAGGCTCATTTGCTTCAGGTTGTTTTTGAATTTTAGGGATTTTTACCTTTTTGATTAAACTTTTAAATGATGCAAAATATTTATATGGATCTAAAGTGAAACTGTTATAAAGCACTTTCACAGAAGTCTCACTTCCATCTCTGTCCCCTTTATCCCATTCTCTTCCTTCCCCATAAATAACAATTTTTTATTAGGTTTTGGCTTATGGTCCCATTGCTGCTTCTTTGAAAATATAAGCAAATAGGCATGTACACACATACATATAATTCATTAGTTATACCTCTGTCCTACATAAAAAGTAACTTACTATAAGCACTGGTTCTACAATTTACATTTGTGCACTTAACAATATATCCTGGAGATAGTTCCATATTAATGTGTAGAGCTCTTCTCATTCCTTCTTATAGCTGCACAGTACTCCATTGTGTGGATGTACCATAGTTTATTTAACTATTCCCCTCCTGACACACGTTGGTCTTATATCCAGTCTCATACTGTTAGGAATAATGTCCTGACAAACAGCTTTGTGCATACAGGATTTGGTATTTTTCAAGTATATGTTTGAAATAGATTCCCTGAAGTGAAACTGTTGAGACAAAGAGTAAATGTGTATGTAATTTTTCTATGTATTGTTAAATTTCACTCTGTAGGAGTTATACTATTCTATATTTCCACCAGCAAGGCATAGGAGTAGTTATGTAAGTATTTCCTAAGGCACAAAAAGCACTATCCATTAAGGAAAAGATTGATAAATTCAACTACATTAAAATCAAGAACTTCTGTTCATCAAAATGTCATAAAGAGATGGACCAAAAAATAAAAAAATAAAAAAAAAAACCCCACAGGATAGGAAAAGATATTTGCTACACACAGAATTATCAGAGAACTTAAATCTAAAATACATGAATAACTTCTACAAATCAATAAGAAAAAGATGAACAACCATTAGGAAAATGGGCAAAATACTGAAGAGATGCCTTACAAAAGAGGAAACACACATAGCTAATAAATATATGTGGGCCAGGCGTGGTGGCCGATGCCTGTAATCCCAGCACTTGGGAGGCTGAGGCAGCAGGAAAGTTCCTTGAGCCCAGGAGTTTGAGACCAGCCTGGGCAACATGGTGATACCCTGTCTCTAAATTAAAAAACAATAATAAAATAAATGTATACAAACGTGCTCATTCACATTAGAATTCAGGGAAATGCAAATTAGGAAAGGAACAAGATACTAATAGAAAACAAACATATTGGCAAAAATTAAAAAGAATGCCAACACTACATGTCAGTGAAGTCGTAGTGCAACTGGAACCCTCACATATGGTGGGAATGTGTACACACAGTGCAAATCAACATGACATCATTTACTAATGTCGAAGATACGATCAACATACAACCCATCAATTCTACTCCCACGTATATACCTTAGAAAAATGTAGGCATATATGCACCAGGACACGATAATAAGAATTTTCAGATCATTGCTATTTATAATTGCCCAGAGTTAGCAAAAATACAAATGTTCATCTAAGAAGAATTAATTATAAAATTCTGATATGTTTATATGATGAAGTACTATTATCCAAAGAAAGTCAACAAATTTCAGCTACATATGTCCAAGTGGACGAACTGATTAATACACTAAAAAATAATTAGGGATGCATCAATAAATAAGGATTCCTCCCTTTGTAGAGCTAAGTGAATTACATGGCATGTTAGAAGGTAGGAGTGCTATAAAAAAGAAAAAAATACAAGATAAGATTAGAAGAGCTATGGGGTGGTTGTAATTTTAAATGTTGGTCTGGATAGGTCACATTGAGAAGGTGCTATTTGAGTGAAGACCTGAAGAAAGCAAGGGCATCTATTATACTGATATTAGAGTGAGGTCTGAAGGTAGGAGTATGTCTCAAAAAACTAAAAAAGACTGAAATCATATAAAGTATGTTCTGTAACCACAACGGACATACATTAGTGATCCACTACTGTAAGAAATAGGGGAAAACACAAATATCTGGAAATTGAACAACAAACTTCTAAATAACCCATGGGTCAAAGAACTCATAAAGGAAATTTAAAAATATTTTGACCTCAATGAAAATGAAAACACAACATATCAAAATTTATGGATGCAGCTAAAACAATGCTGCATCCATATGACAGACACTTATAGCTTTAAATGCCTGTATTGAAAAAGAAGAATGGTTTCAAATTTAAAACCTGAGCTTCCAAGTTAGGAAACTAGAAAAAGAGTCAACTAAACACAAAGCAAGCAGAAGGAATAAAACAATAAAGATTAAGAAATAAATCAATGCAATAGAAAGTGGAAAAATAAAGAAAAATCAACAAAACCAAAAGCTGGTTCTTTGAAAAGTTTAACAAATGACAAACCTTTACCTAGGCTGAACAAGGAAGTAAGAGAGAAGACAAAAATGACTAAAATCAATAATTAAAGAGGAAGCATCACTACTAACTTTAGGGAATGAAAAACAATTATTTAGGAATATTATAAATAACTTTAGGCCAACAAATTAGGAAACCTAGATAAATGGACAAATTCATAGAAAGATACAAATTACTAAAGCAGTCTCAAAGAAAAAATGAATAACCAGAGGGTGAATTAGTACTCAACAAACAACCCACAAAGAAAAAACCCAGGTCCAAATGGCTTCATTGGTAAATTCTATCAAATACTTAAAGAAATAATACCAATCCCGCAGAAGCACTTCAGAAAAGGGAAGAGGAGGAAATACTTTCCAATTCATTCTGTGATGTCAGTATTACACTGATAACAAAACAAAGATAAGAAAACCACAGACCAATATTCCTCATGAATATAGATGCAAAAATACCTAATAAAATACTAGCAAGCCTTATCCAGCAACATATAAAAGAATCACACACATGTAAGTGGGATTTATCTCAGAAAGATTGGCGTAACATCTAAAAATCAACAGATTAAATCTTAAATCACATGATCATCACAGTAGGTACAGAAAAAGCATTAAACAAAATCCAATACCCATTTACAATTTTTTAAAAGCTCAATTAACTGACACTAGAAGGGAGCATCTTCAACCTGCTTGTAGTAGGCAGAATAATGGCCCCACAAAGATGTCCACATCCTAATCCCTGGAATCTGTGAAAATGTTAAATTATACTGCAGAGGAGAATTTGCAGATGTGATCATGTTAAGTTTGAGACAGGAAGATGATTCTGGATTATGCAGGTGGGGCCAATGTAATCATAAGGGTCCTTATCAGAAGGAAGCAAGAAGGTCAGAGACAGAATGGGAGATGTGATGATGGACGTAGAGGGTAATGTGAGGAAGGGGTCAAGAGCCAAGGAATGCAGGTAAGCTCTAAAATCTGGACAAGGCTCAACTAGAGCCTCTAGAAGAAATGCAGTCCTGTTGACATCTTAAGATTTCTGACCTGTAGAACTATAACGGCAGAAATTTATAGTGTTTAAGTCACTAAATATATAGTAATTAGTTACACACTAATTCCCTTTCTTTTCATAGGAAAGTAATACACTGCCAAAGAACATGTGCAGAAAACCCAGAGCTAAGATCATACTTAACGGTTAAAAACTGAATACTTTTCCCCTAAGACTGGGAACAAGGCAAGGATGTTAGCTCTGATCACTTCCATTCAACATTGTACTGAAGGTTCCAGACAGTATAAGGAGGCAAAAAATAAAAAATAAATAAAAATAAATAAATCTCCAAATTGGAAAGAAAGAAGTATCTTTATTCACAAGAAATAGGATTGTCTGTGTAGAAAACTCTAAGATACTATAATAGAACTATTAGAATAAAAGAGTTTAGTCACAGGATACAAATTAATATAGAAAAATCAACTTTAGGCCAGGCACAGTGGCTCACGCCTGTAATCCCACCACTTTGGGAGGCTGAAGACAGAGGATCACCTGAGGTCAGGAGTTTGAGACCAGCCTGGCCAATATGGTGAAATCCCATCTCTACCAAAAATACAAAAATTAGCCAGGCGTGGTGGCGCATGCCTGTAATCCCAGCTACTCAGGAGGCTGAGGCAGGAGAATCGCTTGAACCTAGGTGGCAGAGGTTGCAGTGAGCCGAGAACGTGCCACTGCACTCCAGCCTGGATGAAAAGCGAGACTCCATCTAAAAAAAAAAAAAGAAAAAGAAAAATCAACTTGACTTCTATATAATTGCATGCAACAATTGAATGAAATATGAAAACAATTCTATTCATAAGAACATGAAAATCATTAAAATGCTTAGAAATAAATTCAAAAGGCTGGGTGTGGTGGCTCATACCTGTAATCCTGGTGCTTTGAGAGGATGATGTGGGAGGGTCATTTGAGGCCAGGAGTTTGAGACCAGCCTGGGCAACACAGTGAGACCCCATCTCTAAAAAAAATTTTAAAAACAATTAGCCAAGCATGGTGGCATGCGCCTGTAGTCCTAGATATTCAGGAGGCTGAGGCAAAAGGATCCTTTGAGCTCAGGAGTTGGAGGCCGCAGTGAGTTATGATTGTGTCACTGTACTACAGACTGGATTACAGAACAAGACCCTGTCTCTAAAAAATAATAAATAAATTCAATAAAGAAAGCATAAGATTAAGTTTGATAAAATAAATGTAACTAAAAACTACAAAACAATGCTGAAATTGTAGAAGAACTAAACAAAGGAAGAGACATTCTATGTTCTTGTATTAAAAGATTAATGATTAAAGATCAGTTTTCTCCAAATTGAATTATAGATTCAACTCAATCCTTATTAAATTCCAGCAGGCTTATTTTTCTTAAAATATTGGTAAGCTGCTTCTAAAATTTACATGGAAATACAAAGCACCTAGAATAGAAAGAGTGATTTTAAAAAAGAGAAACAAAGTTGGAGGAGTCATACTACCCAATTTCAAAACTTACTATAAAGGTACGGTAAAAAGATTTAGAGTATAAGGATAGGCAGATAGATCAATGGAACCAAGCTGAGTGTCCAGAAATAAACCCTTACATTTATGGTCAATTGATTTTTCCACAAAGGTGCCAAGACAATGGGAAAAATAACAGCCTTTAAATAGTGCTGGAACAACTGGACATCCATATACAAAAATATGAACTTGGACCCTTTACACATAAAAATCAACTCAAATGTATAACATATCTAGATGTAAAATCTAAGACTATAAGTATTCCAGAAAAAAAATAGGAGAATATCTTTCTGTCCTTCAGTTCAGCAATGATTTCTTAGATATGATACCAAAAGCACAAGCCATAAAATAATGAATTGAACTTCATTAAAATTAAAAACTTCTGTGCTTCAAAAGACACCGTTAAGAAAATAAAGACAAGCTACAGACTAGAAGAAAACATTTGCAAATCATACACCTTATAAAGGACTTGTATTCAGAATAAAGAATTCTTATTCTCAGAAAACAACCCAATCAAAAAATGGGCAAAAGACTTAAATAGACATTTCACCAAAAAAGACATATTGATGGCTAATGAGCAGATGAAAAGGTATTCAAGATCATTTGTCATTACAGAAATTCAAAATAAAACTACAACGAGCTATCAGTATACACACTGAAATGGCTGTAATAAAAGACAGGTAATAACAAGTATTGGCAAGGATGCAGAGAAATAAGAACTCATACATTGCTGATGAGACAGTAAAATGATACAACCACATAAGGAAATAGTCAATTCCTCAAATTAGTTATACACAGAATTACCATAGGACACAGAAATTCTACGCATTCAAGAGAAATGAAAATATGTTCACACAAATGTTCACAGCAACATTATTGATAACAGCTAAAAGTGGAAACAACCTAAATGTCATCAAGTGGTGAAAAGATTAAACAATGTAGTATATCTATTGACATAGTTTGGCTCTGTGACCCCACTCAAATCTCATCTGGAATTGTAATCTCCATAATCCCCACATGTCAAGGGAGGGACTTAGTGGGATGTCACTGGATCATAGGGGCGGTTTCCCCCACGCTGTTCTTGTGACAGTGAGTTCATTCTCACAAGATCTGACGGTTTTATACACGTTTGACAGTTCCTCCTTCACACACACACTCTCTCCTGCCACCTTGTGAAGAAGGTGTCTGCTTCCCCTTCTGCTATGATTGTAAGTTTCCTGAGGCCTCCTCAGCCATGCAGAACTATGAGTCAATTAAACCTCTTTCCTTTAAAAATTATCCAATCTCTGGTATTTCTTTAGAGCAGTGTGAGAATGGACTAATAAAGCTGTAAAATAAAAAACTAGCAATATAAAGGAACAAATTGCTGGTACATGCCACAACATGGAGAACCTCAAAAACTTTATGGTTCCTGAAAGAAGTCAGATTCAAAAGACCACGTATTGTAAGATTCCATTCATTATGAAATATCTAGAAAAGGCAAATTTGTAGAGACAGAGGCTTGGGGTATATGTGGGAGTCATTTACTGCAAATGAGCCCTAGGGAATTTTGCCAGGTGATGGAAATGTCCTAAAATTGGACTCTGGATTTGATAGCACAATTCTATAAATTTACTAAAAATCACTGAATTAAACACTTACAATAGGTGGATTTTATCATGTGTAAATTATAGACGTCAATAAAGCTGTTTAAAAAGAAACAAATTATTCAGAATCACAAAAGGTGAGAAGAAATAGAAAACAGAAAATGTACTGAAAGTCATTAAAGGATAATTAAATTAATGGAAAGGTACCATGTTCACATTTGAAGATTTGAAGACTCATAGATATGTCAATTGACCTCAACTGACTTAAATGCTCGATGGAATCCCAATCAAAATCATATAAAGGTATGTGTACATGTGTAACTTGATAGATTTTCAAATTTACATGGAAAGGCAAAGTGTCAAAAGTAGACAAAACACTTTTGAAGAAAAACAAGTTGGAAAGAATTATTCTCCAGATTTTAAAACATCGTAAAGCTAGACTGCATGATATTGATTCTAAAATGGCCAAAAAGACCAAAGGAACAAAAGAGAGAATAAAAAAAAATTCATTCATATATGAACACCTGATACTGCAACACAACAACAGTCTAGACATTTTCAATATTTGGTGTTAGGATAGAAGACTATCTACATGAGGGAAAAAAGGAACGAGAACCCTACTTTACACTATGTACATAAATCAATTCCAGGTGGATTAAAGACTTAAATGTGAAAGGCAAAAAACATAAAGCTTTTAGAATAAAGAACAGTATCAGGGCCGGGTGCGGTGGTTCATGCCTGTAATCCCAGCACTTTGGGAGGCCAAGGAGGGCAGATCACCTGAGGTCAGGAGTTTGAGACCAGCCTGGCCAACATGGTAAAACCCCACCTCTACTAAAATCACAAAAATTAGCTAGGTGTGGTGGCGCATGTCTGTAATCCCAACTACTTGGGAGGCTGAGGCATGAGAACTGCTTGAACCCAGGAGGCGGAGGTTGCAGTGAACCAGGCCACTGCACTGTGGCCTGGGTGACAGGGGAAGACTCTGTCTCAAAAAAAAAAAAAAAAAAAAAAAGGATTTATTAATCAAAGCACAAAACCACTAAGTATAAAGAAAAAATTAATAAATTTTATTACATAGAGATCAACAACTTTTATTTACCAAAAGATACCATAAAAGCAGTGAAGTGACAAACTATAGAATTGGAACATACATTTTCAACATATATTACCAACAAAGAACAAATATCCATAATAATAAAAAGACTGGTACAAATTTATAAGAAAATGCACCTAAGATTAGAGAAAAAATGGAGACAGAGTATTCAAGATGTATAACCTCAACACTTTCCTACCTCCTTCCTTCCTGTAGAGAGGTGGCAATAACTGAGATGTGCTATATCTTAGTGCTTTGGTGTTTACCCATTGGTTATTTTGTTTTTAAAATTATTTATCTGCTGAATTCAAGATTCACAAGCTATTGTTTTGATAGATGCCTAAAGTGACCTCTGAACCAACACTGCATCTGGACAAAGATCTGGACAAAGATACAAACAGATGGAAAGACATTCAGATAGTAAATAGGCATTTTCATATTTGCTAAATGGGCAAAAGAACTGAATAGCCATTTCACAAAGCAGACTGTCCAAATGGCCAGGCAATGTGTAAGAAGGTATCTAACATCACTAGTTATCAAGAATGAAATTAAAACCACAATGAAACAAACAAACAATATAGGCTGACTCTTAAAATGACATCCTGAAAGGTACACACACACACACACACACACACGAACACGAAGGCAGGGGAACTGTTTGGGGAACTGTCCTAAAGCAAACTAAGTGTAATGTGTGATCCCTGATTGTATTCTGGATTTATAATTGAGAAACCTGATTGCAACATTAGAGAAGCAATGTTAAATTTCTTGAGTGATCATTATACTGTGATTGCACAGGAGAATGTCTTTGTTCTTAGGAGATACTTAATTAAGTATTTAGGAATAAATCCTTCTTATGTCTGAAACTTATTCCAAATAGTAAACAAACTATATACACACACACTCATATGGAGGAAGAGAGAGGTAAAGTAAATGTGGCAAGTTGTCAATAGTTGGTGAATGCAGGTGAAGGGTGTGGGTGTATTCTTTCAATTTTTCTCCATATTTGAAATTTTCCAAAATAAAAGGTTGAGGAAAATAACACTTGACTAAATGCTTTTTAAAAGGTGACATAAATTGGCCAGATGTGGTGGCTCACGCCTATAATCCCAACACTTTGGGAGGCCAACGTGAGTGGATCACTTGAGGTCAGGAGTTCCAGACCAGCTTGGCCAACATGGCGTGTGCCACCATCCCTGGTGAACATTTTGTATTTTTAGTCTCTACTAAAAATACAAAAATTAGCCAGGGGTGGTGACAAACATCTGTAATCCCAGCTACTCGGAAGGCTGAGGTATGAGAATTGCTCAAACCTGGGAAGTGGAGGTTGCAGTGAGCTGAAATCATGCCACTGCACTTTGGCCTAGGCGACAGAGCGGACTCTGTCTCAAAAAAAAAAAAAGGACCATAAATAAATGTTAACTAATAATAAAGGGAAAAAAGCACAACAAAATACAAGTAAATACTCATCAGATTAGAGTCTGACGATACCCGTTGTGGACAAGGATGTAGAGCAACCTAAACATTTCCACATGGCTGGTGGAATTTTAACTTGGGTGTTTCCCTTCAGAAATTAGTTAACAGCTATTAAAGTTGAAGACATGTGAACACTTCACCACTCAATTCCACTCCTAGATATATACCCTGAGAAACTCCTGCACATGTGTTCCAGAAAACATGTACAAGAAATATCAGTGACAGAAGTGATATATATAGCCCCCCAAATGGGAACACCCAAATGTGCAACTACAGTAGAATGGATAAACTATGGTATGTTCATATAAAGGAATATTATACTATACTTCAATGAAAATGAACTATGGCTACACATAGCAATATGTACGAATATCTCAAATATAATTGCCAGAAAACACCACAATATTGAGTAGAAAAGGAAGACCCAGTAGAATACATACAACATAATTCACTGACACAATGCTTAAGCACAGGCAAAACTAAACACTGTCTAGTGCTGCATGTACCGGTGGTAAAGATATAAAGAAAAATAAGGAAATTATCACAAGTTAGGGCAGTGGTTATATCTAGTGGGAAGAGGGCTGTGATTTGTGAGGGGCATATGGGGATTTTTTGGAGTATTGGCATGCTCTATTTCTTGATCTGATTAAAATGTTTTAAGCACTGTTTGGCATGATCTATTTCATTATAAAAAGATGGTTTGCAAAAGAGCGAATGAGAGGTGAACAAGTGGCAATAAGTAAACGTACTGGGTTAAATAGAATCCTCCCAAAATTCATGTCTACTCAGAACCTCAGAATATGACCTTATTTGGAAATAGGCTCTTTGCAGATATAATTAGTTAAGGTGAAGTCACAGGGTAGGCTCTGAGTCCAGTGACTGATGTCCTTATAAGAAGGACACGTGAAGATACCGAGACAGACACAGTCAGCAACCAGAATGCCATGTGATGGCAGAGGCAGAGATTGAAGAGATGCATCTATAATCCAAGAACTGCCAGCAAACACCAGAAGCTAAGAGAGAGACATGGAACAAATTCTCCCTCAGAGCCACTAGAAGGACCCAACCTTGCCAATATCTTGATTTTGTAGCCTCCACAACTGTGAGAGAATAACTTTCTGTTGTTTTAAGCTATTCACTATAACCAGCATCCTACTTCCCAGTACCAAAGTCTGTATTAGATTCCTAGGGCTGCCATAACAAAGTTCCACTGGTACTGGGAAGTAAGATGCTGCTTTAACAAATACCTAAAAATATGGAATTGGATTTGGAATTGGGTAATGAGTAGAGGCTGGAAGAATTTTAAGCTGCTTGATCGTAAAAGCCTGTATTACATTGAGGAGATTGTTGGTAGAAATATGGATGTTAAAGGCAATTCTGGTGAGGGCTCAGAAAGAAATAAAGAGACAGTAGACAAAGCTTCTATTATCTTAGAGAATATATGTGTTCATGATTATATACATGTAATCATGAACAAATTGTTGCTAGACATATAAATGTTAAAGGTACTTCTGGTAAGGCCTTAGAAGGAAATGATGAACATGTTATTAGACACTGGAAGAAAAACAATATTTGTTATAAAGTGGCAGAAACTTGGCTGAATTGAGTTCTGTTGGGTGAAAAGTCTAACTCAAAAGTGACAAACTGATATTTCGCTAAGGAGATGAATGGGCAAAGTGTGGAAGATGCAGGCTAGTTTCTCCCTGATGCTTATAATAAAATGAAAGAGGAAGGAGGAAAATTGAAGAAGGAACTGTTAAGAAAAAAGGGGACAACACTTGATGATTGGGAAAATTCTCAGCCCATACAGATAGTGTGCTCTGGAAACAGGGCCAAGGGTATAGATGGACAAACTTTCATTGAAGAAATTAAGTGTTAGGGTGTCAGGATCTAATCAACCATCTCAGCAGAAGCCAGGAATACAGATGGGGTTATCTAGGAAGAATCTGTAAAGAAACCTCAAGTCTAATGGTGTAAATCTTTTGACATATATGAGGCTGACAATGTTTTTGAGAATCTTATACCAGCAAAAACCACCAGTGCCAGCCTGGTGTGAAAGAGACGGAGACAGGACAAAGGAAGGATAATTACAAGAGCAAAGCCACAGACATAGAGGCCAGAGAGGATGGGGCTATAGCTGCCCTGATAGACTGAGAATATGGGCCCAGTGGACAAAGCATTGAGACCAGACTATGACTCATAGGCCTTGAAAACTAATAGAATTTGCCATGCTAGGCTACAAACTTGCTTCAGACCAGCAACCCCTTTATTCCCTCATTTTTGCCCTTTCAGAATGGGAATGTCAATCTTACGCCTGTCCCACTATTTTAAATTGGAAGCAGATAACTCGTTTTCTAGCTCCACCAGTCTCTGGATGGAGAGAACTTTTGCCCCAGGATGGACCATATCCAGAACCTCACCCATACCTGATATAGATGATTGAGATAATAAGACTTAGGACTTTTTGAGTTGGTATTTAGATATTTAGGACTTAGACTTGGTGTTGGAATGGGTTAAGACTTTTGGGGATGTTGTTTGTTTTACACGTGGATGGATGTGAATTTTTGGCACCAGAGGGCAGACTGTACTAGGTTGAATAGTATACCTCCAAAATTCATGTCCACCTGGAGCCACAGACTGTGAACATATTTGGAAACAGGGTCTTTGCAGATGTAGTTAAATTAAGATGAAATAATACTGGATTAGAGTGGGGACTAAATCCAATGACTGATATCCTTTCAAGAGAGCAATGTGAAGACACAGAGACACAGATACATGAGAATGCTATGTGATGACAGAGGCAGAGACAGGAATTATGCATCTATAAACCATGGAACACCAAGGATTGCTAGCAACTACCAGAGCTAGAAGAAGTAATGAAGGATATTCTCCTAGAGAGAGAAGAGAGAGCATGGCCCTGTTGACACCTTTGATTTTAGACTTCTAGCCTCCAGAACTGTGGAGAGGATAAATTTCTGTTGTTCTAAGCCACCAGATTTATAATAATTTGTTACAGCAGCCCCAGGAAACTAATACAGTAATTATAGAAAACTCTTCTAAGAATTGTGCTGTAGAAAGGGCAAACTATTGATACATACAACTATATGAATGAATCCCAAAAACATTATGCTGAATTAAAGAAACCTTACACAAAGAACATATACTGTATCATTCCAGTTATATGAAGTTATAGAACAAGCAAAACTAATCTATGGTGAAAAAAAATCAAAACACTAGTTGCCTCTGAGAGGATAGGATGGGAATTACTGGAAAGAAGTAAGCTGAAACTTTCTGGGGTGATAATAATCTTTTGTGTTGATAGGAGTTAAGTTACACAGTGTGTCCTGGAGATGGTCCGATGATTGTCTTTATTCCTAATTTCATGTTCAGTGATAACATATTGGTAGCTTGAAACTGGCTATGGTGGTAATATGTACACCTTAGAAACTGGCAAATGATACAAATCAGGGCCGGTTTTCCCCGGCCCCCCCCCCCTCGCCCCGCCAGAGAGTTAGTTGTTAAACATTTACCAGTATATCACTACACAGATTTATACACTGGTCAAAAGTCAACAAACGAACACTTAAAATATCTTTACATTTAACTGCTTGCAAATTTTGCAACAAAAGAAAAATCATTCATAAATATTTAACTCTAATTAACAGTATACATGCTGAAGTATTTGGGGGAAGGAATTTACATCAGCGGTTTTCTAAAACACATTAATAAAGATGGATTGATAGATGGGTATGGGTATAGATAGATATGTGATAAGGCAAAATATTAATGGTAGATTCTAGATGGTAATATAATGGTTCTTTGTGATAAAATTCTTTCAACTTTTCTGTGTGTTTGAAAATTTTCACTGAAAACAAAGAATAGAAAAAATCTTTTCCCATTAGGATATCAAAAATATTAACACATTATATTACCTATTTAATATTATCTTTTTAGGATTTAAATTTTTACATTTCACTTTTTAAATGAACTGCTACTTATTACGGTATACAATAGAAGAAGAAGATCTAAATGTATTATTTGTTCAAGTAGCTAATGAATTGAAAGACATTTTTCATTTTTATCATTTTCTTTAGATAGTTCATGGTAGGCATACGTAGACCATGGAGTCTGACAAGTGATACAAGTCATGTTAAAACCCTAAAAAGAGATAAGCAATACTGGGGATGACTGAAGTTCTTTAAAGATAAAAGGGATAGGATCCAGCACAAAATTATACAAATTAGCCATAAGCTGGAAGGACTTCCCTAGCACTGAGTCAAGAGGGAAGAAAACAAGGATGAGGATACAGAAATTGACAGAGCATGAAGCAGGAAATGGATGAAAGTTCTTGCCGATGGCAGTTTCCTTTGAAATAGGATGGAAGACTGTTAAAAATGACAAAATAATAGGAAAGGAAAGAGTAATGAGGATCTAAAATCGTATTTATAAGGAATGAAATAGTGAGCTGACTAGGGAGTAGGAGATAGATTGTTGAACAAGGGAGAGGCTCTAACCAATAACAGAGACAAGAAAGTTGTAGAGGCAATAATCAACAAAGTTATGATTTCTTTCTAGCAATGCCCAGAAGCCATGATGTAGAAATAGAGAAGGCAATTAGTTTGGTTGATTTGAGTTTGAGGTTTTGCTGAGTACATGTGATACATAGACAAGGAAGCAAAGAGAATGATTCATTGTCAAGATGGGCGGTTAAATAATGGATGATAGAGTCTAAGCGAGATTTGAAAGGAAGAAGAAACAGAAAGGGATTGACAGACTGGGAGAAAATAAAAAGGTCAAGGAACCGGACACGTAAACAGGATTGAAGAGATAGTGTGTGAATTAAAGAGAGTTATGCGAGCCAGAAGGATAAGAAAAAGGTTGTAGTCACAGAGTACCATACTATAGTTGAAGATTTCAGAGGAAATATATTTCAAGAGCTAATATATGTTTCTTTCTCACTGATTCAAGGTTAGAAAATGGAATATGTATAACTCTAGAAAAGTTTGTCTCGAGATACAGTAAAATCACACTTAATAAACCAATAAATCTTTTCCAATCACATATACAAGTGCTGTGGACAAAAGTATAGACTTTTGTGTAAGGACAGACATGGATTTAAGTCCCAGCATGGCTACTTTGATCTTAAGAAAATCACTTATGCCCACTGAAGCTCAATCTCATTTTCTGTAAATTGGATATAATACTGTACTATCTCATAGAGTGCTGTAAGGTTTAAATGTGATAATTTACAAAAATACTTAGCACAAGGACTGGCACAAATAAGTCCTCAAAATTAGTAGCTATTAGGACTTGTTTCTGGGTAAGATGAAGTAAGCACACTTCACTCTGTCACTCCCATTGAATAAAGTTATAAAACCTGGAGAGAATGTATGGTACATTTAAATGTTATGAAGAGTAAATGGTAGCAGGTGGAAGGGGTAAGAAACCAAGAATTTGAAATAACAAAGAACTCATGCCCAGAAGAGACATGGCATAATCAAATTGCTGAAAATAAAGAGAAAAAAAATTTTTTAAAGCCTCTTACATTTATGGTCAATTGATTTTTCACAAAGATATTAAGACAATTCAATGGAAAAGAATAGTCTTTTCAACTACAGGCACCAGGACAATTGGCTATCCATATGCTAAGAGATGAATGTAACTCAAACAGCGAGGTTTGTAGCATTTCAACTTTCCATCATCCCATTTCCCCTTCTCTAGCTTTGCAGTAGCCTTGAAAACCAACAACCTCGCAACAATAAAAGCTGCAAAAACCAGCGGCCTATCTGAAACTGGAGTGGCAGACCAGTTCTGGAGCACCACAAAAGCACCATCCTTGGAGAATTTTCACTATTTTACCTGGATGGAACTATTTGACCTGCCTGGCACTTCAATGAAAAGCCACATTCTGAGATGTAATTGGTATGACAATTACAGTAGAAAGTATGGGAGGTAGAGAACAGCTAAACAAAGTTTTTTAATATAATTGAAATTAAGTTGGTTTTAATACAAATTAATTTATTTAAGCCAAGAGGTTAATTGTAATCCCCAGAGCAACCACTAACACACACACACATACACACACTAATAGTAAAAGAGGCAAGAAGTTAATTAAAATGGCACATTGGAAAAATCTATTTAACATGAAAGAAGGAATAAATGGAGGAACACAGGAACAAAAAAGATACAAGAGAAACAAAACAAAAAGTAAAACAGCGGATGTAAATCCTTATTAACAGACTAATTAAATACATTAAAATAAATGAACTAAACTCTCCACTCAAAAGGCAGAGATTGAAATAATTGATTAAAAGGAGAAAATATAATCCAAACTATTTGCTGTCATGAGACATACTTTAGATTCAAAAACACAAATAGATTGAAAGCAAAAAGATGGAAAAAGATGTTCCATACAAATAAGAACCAAAATAGAGCTGAGTTTTAGAAATTTGAGTCTTCCTTCTGTTTAACTTCATCAGTCTAGCTAAGGGATTATAAATTAGTTGATCTTTTCAAGAACTAACTTTTGGTTTTGTTGATGTCCTCTATTTTTTCCTCTATTTCATTTATTTTTGCTCCATTTTTTATTATTTCTTTTCATCAGCTTGATTTGGATTTAGTTTGCTCTTCTTTTTGTAAGTTCTTCAGGTGGAGATTTCAGTTATTAATTTGAAATCTTTCTTCTTTATTAATATAGGCACATATAGCTATGGGCATTACAGCTAAATACCCCCTAAACACTGATTTTATTGTACTCCATAAGTCTTGGCATGTTGTGTTTTAATTTATCTCAAAATACATTCTAATGTTCCTTTTGATTTCCTTTTAATTCATTGATTGTTTGGTAGAATGTTAATTTCCACATATTTGTAATTTTCCTAAATGTGCTTCTGTTATTTATTTTGAATTTCATTCCACTGTGAACAGAAGTGGAAAGAGTGGACATCCTCGTGTTATTTTTGATCTTTGGGGAAGAATTTCAACTTTTCACCATTAATTATGAGGTTAAGTATTAACACACAAATGCGGCCAATTGATTTCTGACAAAAATGCAAAGGCAAGTAAATGGAGAAAGGATACTCTTTTAACAGTTGGTTCTAAAACAACAGGACATTTGAAGCCAAAAAAAAAAAAAAATTAGTGAACTTTAAACTAAACTTCATACTTTAGATAATTATCAAGTCAAAATGGATCATAGATCTAAATGTAAAAAGTACAACTATATAACTATCAGAAGAAAACACAGGAAAATATCTTTTTCATGAACAGGTAGAGTTCTTAGATACATATAAATGCACATACATAAAAAGCAACCCATGAAAGGATCAACTGATGAACAAGATTTTAGAAGACTTGAAAACATTTTCTCTGAGGTAAAAGACTTATACACTGAAAACTACAAAATGTTGCTGAAAGAAATTAAAGAAGACACAAATAGACATCCCATGTTCATGAATTAGAAGACAATATTGTTAAGACGTCAATACTAACCAAAGTGATGTACAGATTCAATGTAAGTCCTACCAAAATGTCAATAACATTTTTTACAGGAATAGAAAAATCCATTCTAAAATTCATATGGAATCACAACCGATCCCTAAATATCCAAAACAATTTTGAAAAAGAACAAAGTTGGAGTTCTCATACTTCCTGATTTCAAAACTTACTACAAGGTTACAGTAATTAAAACAGTGTGGTACTGGCATAAAGACAGCTATATATAGTCAAATGATTTTTGAATAGGGTGCCAGGATCATTCAGTGTGGAAAGAACAGTCTTTTTTCAACAAGTGGCACTGGGAAAACTGAATATCAACATGAAAAAAATGAAGTTGAATTCTTACCTTAATACCATACACGAAAATTAAATCAAAATGGTTCAAAGACCTAAATATAACAGCTAAAGCTATAACACTCTCAGAAGATAACATAAGGAAAAGCCTTCATTTCATAACAATGGATTTGGCAATGATTTCTTGGTATGACACCAAAAGCATAGACAAAAGAAAAAAATCGACAAATTGGACTTCATTGAAATTAAAAACTTTGTGCATCAAAGGACAAAGTGAAAAGGCAACTCTCAGAATAGAAGAAAATATTTGCAAATCAGGTATCTTATAATTATCAGTGTATATATTGATATACTGAATATATATAGAACTTCCACAACTCAACAACAAACAAGTAACTTATTTTAAAAATGGACAAGAGATTTGAACAGATACATCTCCAAAGAAGATATACAAATGGCCAAAAAGCATACGAAAAGATGCTCAACATCACTAATCATCAGGGAAATTGAAACTGAAATCAAAACCACAATAAGATACCATTTCACACCCACTAAGACGGCTATTATTTTTTAAGAAAAGAAAATAATAAGTGTTGTCAAGGGTATGGAGAAACTGGAAGTCTTATCTTGTGCATTGCTGGTGGGAATGTAAAATGGTACAGTCTCTATGGAAAATGATATGGCAGTTTCTCAAAAAATTACATGTAGAATTACCATGTGATCCAGCAATTCCACTTCTGAGTATATACCCACAATAATTGAAAGCAGGTATTCAAACAGATATTTGTACACCCATGTTCATAGCAGCATTATTCACAAAAGCTAAAACATGGAAACAACTTAAGCATCCATCAACAGATAAACAAAATGTGCTATATACATACAACGGGATATTATTCCACCTTAAAAAGAAAATTCTGACACATGCTACAACTTAGATGAATCTTGAAGATATTATGCTAACTAAAGCCAGTCACAAAAGGACAAATATTGTATGATTCCACTTATATGAAGTACCTAGAGTAGTCAAATTCATAGAGACAGAATGTAGGATGGTGGTTGCCAGAGGGTGGTGGGTTGGAGAAAATGGGGAGTTAGTATCTAGTAAGTACAGAGTTTCAGTTTGGGAAGATGAAAAATTTCTGGAGATGGATGGTTGTGATAGTTGCAGAACAATGTGAAAGTACTTAATGCCATAGAACTACACACTTAAAAATGGTTTAAATGGTAAATTTTATGATATGGATATTTTACCACAATAAAAAAATTTGCTCTGCAAAAGACACTGTTAAGAGAATGAAAAGACAAGCTACAGACTGGGAGAAAATGTGTGAAAATCACATATCCAACAGAAGATTGTGTTTAGAATATACAAAGAACTCTCAAAAGTCATCAGGAAGAAAATAAACAACCCAATTATAAAACAGCAAAAGATTTGAACAGACACTTTAGCAAACAGGATATCAGGATGGCAAATAAGCACATGAAAGATGTTCAACACCATTAGCCATTAAAGAAATGCAAATTAAAACTACAATGAGGTACCACTTCACAGCTATTGGAATAATCAAAATAAATACTGACAATACCAAGTGCTGACAAAGATGTAGAGCAACCAGAACTCTCATACATTGCTGGTGAAAATGCAAAATGGTACAGCCAGTCTGGAAAATGGTTTGGCAGTTTCATATAAAGTTAAATGTACACTTACCATATGACCCAGTAATCCCACTTCTAGATATTTACCTTAGAGAAATAAAAACTTATGTTCACAAAAAAACCTGTACAAGAACGTTCATATCAATATTATGCATAGCCATCATAACCTGGAAACAACCCAAATGCACTTCAATGGGTGAATGGATAAACAAACTTTGGAATGTCCATATGATGAAACGCTACTCAGCAAAATGAATGAACTATTGATACACGCAACAACTCAAATGAGTCTCAAAGGCATTATGCTGAGTGAAAGAAGCCAATCTCACAAGGTTACATGTTGTATGATTCTATTTACATGACATTTTCTAAAAGATAAAACTACAGTGATGGAAAACCATCAGTGATTGTCAGGAATTATGGTGGGTTGAGAATGACTATAAAGGGACAGCATGAGGGAGTTTTTTAAGGTGATGAAGCTGTTCTCTTTCTTGATTGTGGTGGTGGTTACATGAATCTACATGATTTACAATTCACAGAATTGTACACCAAAAAAGAAGAAGCCCCATGCAATTTTATTGGAAGTTCATTTCAAAAGTAAGAAAATATTAGCTATCATATCATCATCAATCATTATACTTTACTGATTAATAAAAATATTCAGAATTATTTGTGAAATGGGATCTAAAAATCATTAAGGTCAATTTATGTCTGGTACAACAACTTAAATGTACAGAGAAAAAACAACAGCACTAAATGTAAAAGCTTTAAAACTTCTACTAACTCCTCTCTTTAATATTCTGTATCAGGATAATATGCTCCTTCTGGATCATTGCCTATAAACATTGTCATATACTGAATATGGAATTAAATAAGTGCTCAACTGGGACCCTAGGTTACATTCCTAAATCTAACACTATAAGAAAACTCTCGACTTGCCTTTTGTGCCTAATTTTATCTTCCTCTTCATTGAGGTCATGTACTTGTCTGCACTTGTCTTTTTGTGGTATGCTGTGAAGGTTTAAAGCAAGGAGTTTCAAAGATAGGAAACAGAACAGATTCATACACCACCCGCCCTCCACCCCAAATACCAGGTACTGCTCTAAGTGATTTACATGTATTATCTCACTTAATCCTCTTAATAACCCTATAACATAGCTACTATTAATATTCTCATTTTACAGATGAAGATACTGAAGCATAGAGAGGTAACTTGCCTAGCATCTCATAGCTAGTAAGTGGGGGAGCCAGGATTTTCCCAGGCAGTCTGCCTCCAGAGTCCATGTTCTTAATCTTTATGCTAAATGTCTCTCCACAAAAGGCTATTCATTTGTTCATTCATTCCTTCCTTCACCACTGCTCTGCCATGTCTATAGTCTTTCTATTTCTAACAAATCATTCATCTATTCTCACAGCCTTAACATGTCATCTAAGGAGAGTTGATTCCCAGTTCTATATATCTAGTTCTGACCTCTCTCCTGAGCTTCACTGCTGCATTTCCAACTGTCTCCTCAACATCTGCATTTGATGATCCTGCTATTCTCACAAAGTCAACATGTTTAAAATCTAACTCATCATCCTTCCTCAAAATTTCCCCAAAGGTTTTCTTAAATTTGCCAATTGGTAAGTCACACAGCCTTGAAACCTCTGGATTATCTTTGACACATACCTCTCCATTGACCTCCCTCCATTTTCAGTCAACAAGTTTTATTAGTCCTTCCCTTATAAACCTACCTCTCTCCAATTTCACTGCTATCACTCTAGACCAAGTCTTCATGCCTAAATGACTATAATATCTCCTATCCATTCTCCCTGCTTCCAGTTCTTCCTCTCTCTAATCCTATGTATTGACCACCAGATTAATAATTTTCAAATATGGCTTTTATCATGTTACTTCTGGTTCAAAAACCTTCAATCATATTGAAACTAACTGATAACTAACTCTGTATAGGTCTATACTAGTCACCAAATACAGTTCAAAATTTTTAGCTACCTTTCTAACCTTGTCTCACATCTCCTCCATAGTAAGCACACTACGCAGTGCTCACACCATCTGTTGCAATTGAAATGTCAGTACCTCTCTTTTCTAAAGAATAGGTAGTACTAAAAGAACATTTAAATCTTACCTCCTCTGAGAGGCCTTCTTCAATCACACCAATACACAGTGGCCTTTGCCTCCTCTGAACTCCAACAACACTTAGCAAATGTATCTAGTATTGTCACTAAATGTTACGTGTTTCTCTCTCCAACCAGACTATACTTGGCACAAGGTGAGGAACCATTTCTTAAACTTCGATGCACCTTCCACAGCGTCTAGCAAAACTTATCTGTCAAACTAAATCCTTCTTGTTAAGACACATACTATTTATCTATATATTTTGTGCTAATTTGTAGTTCAGCCTAAAGACCCTTCACAATCTAGCTTCGCCTCCTCTTCCTTCCAGTGTCAACTCCTGTCATTCCCTGCCACTCCTTCTACTCCTGCCACATTAAACTTCTCATTATTCCTTAGACACACCAGGTTCTTTCATAATCCTGTTGCTATTTACTATCTTTTATGTCCATTCCCCTTTATTTACCTGACAAATGCCCATTGATCCATCAGGAGTTAGTATAAATGTCAACTTCTGACTCCCCCAACTAGACTTAGATGCTCTGTATTCTGCGCTACCTCAGCATTTTATTCAAATCTCTGTAATAGTTTCCATGTTGTCATGCAACTAACTGTGCACATATTTGTCTCTCTTATGGTATTATACATTCCTCAAAAGTAGTGACAGTTTGTCTTTCCCCTATTCCCTTCACTAACTCTTCATATTTAATGCCCTGCTGTTTAATCTTTCTCTCAGTGAAAGAATATATCAAAGTCAGTGGGGATCACATACCTTGGTAATAAAGAGCCTTAAGGAAGGAGTGACGATCAGCTCCCTGAAATAAAGACTTTTCTATTTCCATTTCTCGCCGGGTCAGCTGTTTGCTCTTTGCAAATCTCTGTGGCAGGCAAAGAATGCGCTGACGCTCTGAGATCCTTTCTTCAATATCTTGAAGACGGTTCTGTATTGCTTCAGGAGTTGCCCTCAGTCTTGTCTTCTGAAACCAGAGGAATGAGACGGCATACATCATAGAGGACACAACCTGAACCTGACAATCTGGTGTCTCAAGTAAAAAGATGACCTGGGCCCAGAAATGAGTGTTTACAGAAAGTGTTAGCTAAGAAGTCAAGGAACAGCTTCTCTTTTACCAATGTCTGCATTCTAAAAATCAAAGAAGATTCAGACACCAAGCTCAGTTTTGTGAGAACTGAAAATGAAAAGGCTCTCAATGCTAAAATGAAGAGATTTTGCTGTTTCCTCGAGGAGAAAAACAAACAAACAAACAAACAACAACAACAAAATTACCTCACTCACCTTTTCACCTGAAACATGGCTCTTCCAGATCAAGATTTCTGTTTCATTAAGCCCTAATTCCCTGAGAGAGGCAGTTTCCTGGTCCTTCTCATGCAGTGTCTGGAATTGGGACAAAGTCATAGTCCCAGCTGCTTCCTTCCCAAAGGGCTTGTACATAGTACCAGGAGCAAAGCTCTCTTTCTTAGACATACATCTGCAAAACATGCAGGAGGAGAGTAAGAACATCTTGAGGTTACTACCATTCACAAAAATGGAGGTTCTATACTGTAAGAGGTACAATGAAACTCACTAGCAAATTTTCTTTTACATCTTATTTCTAAGCGACTGCAACAAAATGTAACTCCATCAGTAGTCCCCTCATCCAGGAATAATAAACTAAATCAAAAAATATTTATTGAGTACTTACTATGCATCAGACACTCTGCTAGATACTAAGGATTTAATAGCTTTAAAAAAAGATAAAAATGGCTCCTGCTTTTGTGGAAAAACAGTGGAACAGAGGCAAGTAAACAGGCAATGATAATATTGGGTTACAAGTGCTATGATAAGGGAAATATGGGATGCTGTAGGAGGACATAAAATAGGTACTTGGCCCAGACTTAGTGAGATATGGGAGGCTTCCCAGAGGAAAAGACACAGAATCAAAACTCTGCCTAATACATTGAAGTCTGACAAAGAAAGGGAGGTGGGAGAGGAACATTCCATCTAGGCTTTAAGAGAGATCTGTCACCTGGAGGTGAGACTCTATGATACTCTCCGTTTGCAAAATCAATACCTACTCCTCAATGGAGACAGAAGTATCAAGTTGATGCTGAAGGAGGCTTTTCAGCTGCCTCTCCCCTTCTGTTTCCAGCTCCTCCAGGACATGCTCATCACTCTTCACACAGCTGTTTACCCTGGAGTAGATATAAGAATATATACAGAAAACAGTAGAGACTGTGAGTCTCAAAATATATTCCTTATCTATATTATCTACCATGAGAGACCCCATTTATTCAAAGACACTTCTCCAACAATTCACTGCCCTTTACCATTTAGTCCATGAACACTTACTAAATACCTGTCTACACAGAATGCGCTATGCTAGGTACTGAGGGAAGTCGAAGGTGTTTAAGACATAGTCTCTATCCTTAAGAAGGTCACAATCTATTTAGGGAGAAAAAACATGTATGTACGTGTTGTGTCGGCGGTGGGAGGAGAGAATAATAACACATAGAAGCATAGGCCAAATTAGTAGAAATTCACAGAAGAGAAAATTGGTAGAAAAAGGTGGTAAAGGAAGACTTCAGAAAGGTACTCTTACGCTGACATTGAAAAGTGTGTGATGAAGAAAAGGAAAACAGGAAAAGAGAGTACAAAGGGACAGTAATATATACTGAAGGATAATGAGAAGTAGTAATTTATCAAGCAGTTAAGTGACACAGTGCAAGTGATAGTTTAGACAGATGAATGTGGTTATAATATGCCATAGAGATTCAAAGGGAAGAAACAAGAACTAGTTATGAAACTAGTGAAGTATACAGTGATGAAGGTCTAGACTGAAATGGTAATAGTGAAAATGGAAAGAAAGGGTTAGATGAGAGGGGACTTTTGGAAGCAGAGGCGAGGAAGTCAAAGATAATCCCAAAATTTCAGTCTGTGTAACTGAGAGAACAATGGTACCAATGAAGGAAAGCCAAAGCTCTAGATGGAATAAATGATTTGGGAAAGGGAAAGTCAGTATTGTTTTAGTCATGTTGAGTCTAGTACCTTTTACAATAGAAACGCCAGCATGAAGTATCAGGAGTACTTCAAATACATGATTCTGAAGGGACAGCATGAGTGACTGGCTAAAGGGAAAATGAGAGATGAGAGTCCGAGGCTGAATGTATAAATCTTGAGTCATCTGTGATAACAAGATCTGGAGCTCTGAGGAGGAGATCTCCAAGGAGAGAATACAGAAAGAAATATGAAGATGGTCATAACATTTTTATAGCCTGGGCACCACTGTGTAGAAATCTAGGCCATGGCTAGCATGATCTACTAAGTAATTAAAAACTCTTATTAGAGCGTAAAGAAATAACAGGGCCATTTAAGCATGAAACAACAGATTATTTTTAAAAAATACAAAAAATGAATTAACTCCAGGAAAAAAACCAAATATCAAATACTTTCCTTATAAAAGAGCTCTTTCCTAGTGAGGTTATGATAAAGTCTAGAAAAACTAACACCCATAACTAAAAACAATATTCCCAGGCACTAGAAAGACTTGGCCCTATTTTGGAAAATTCTAAATTATCTTTAGGCCCAAGGTGTTAAAAAATTCATTTTAAGTATCTCAATTTTTTATTACTTAGAATCCCAAAACTTCTTACTAAGTTTAAAGTTTCTAGACATCAACACACATGAATCTCAAAAAGAAATGTTGAGTAAAAAAATAAAGCAAGTCACGGAAAAATTAATATATGTGTCCATTTGTATAAAGTTGAAAAATAGATAAAACTAGGAACATTTTGTTTAGGGATAAATTCATATGTACTAGAAACTATTTGCTTTTTTAAAAGCAAGGGAATCAGTAACGCAAAATTCCGGATAGTGGTCACCTCAGAGGGGAACGAAGGGAGGGAAAAGACACAGTAGACTTCTAAGGGACTGGCAATGTCCTATTTCTGAAGCTTGCAGTGGATGCGAACCTTTATTATTCTTTAAGCTGTATATATACATTATACATTATTTTGCATGGATGAGATACTGTAAAAAAAAAAAAAAACGTTAAAGGTTAGTTTCAGGCAGGGAAAGTCAAAAACGGTTTTTTAAAAGATGCAAGGAACTGACAGTGCAGGAAAACATATCAGTAAGAATTTTAAACGCACTGCACTATTCCAGAGTGATGATTCTACTTGCAGCGTGAATCTAAAAATTAATTTAAGCCTGTCAATAGTTGGGAGGCTCGGGCCGTTTAGGCTCAAGCGGCCATTTACCTCAGGACCAGTAAGGGGAACTGAGCCCAGCAATGCCTTCCACCTCCCCTCCCCCCATCCCAAAAATCCAACCGCTTTGGTGCTCTCCTTCTACATTTAGAAACAAAGTACCGCTCCTTTACTTTAAGATTGGAAAGCGCTATATGGTTTCGGGGCCCGAGCAAGTAGTCTCCAACACACAGACGTTGCAAATAAATACGCTGGCCCCGAGCCTTTCTCAGGTGGAGGTGGCGGTAGGGGAGGACGAGGAGGGGTTGGCCCGAGGTACCTTCATCTCCGGCGCCGGGAATTGGTCAGCCTCAAACCCTTTTGCCTAGCTGGGTCCGTGTGAAACGACGAGGCCGCAGCACCTGGCCAGCCCATGCCGGGAGGGCATACCCACAGCAGCCGGGCCCGGTGGCAGCCCTTCCTGACCTTCGCTCTGCAGGCCTGTTCAGCCCGTCTCCCCTCCTCCCGTCTCCTTTGTCGTCTTCCCGCTCCCACGAAATCGCATCCCGAGAACGTGCAATACCCAAACCAGAAAGCAATTGAAGCCATTTTCAAAAGAAAAAGTAGAAGAGAGCTCCCCTTGCCGCCTGCTCTTCAGACAAGTCCTTACCTCTTCATGTTTCCACAGGCCCCTACCTCCAACTTGCGTAAATAGGCCGCGGACCTCAAGTCCCAGAACTCCGCGCGGCGGACTCTAAGGGGATTGTGATGGAGCATGGGGCTCTGGGAATTGTAGTAGCACAGAGCTATGGCGACAGAAAGAGAAAGTAGGTCTCGAGTGACAGGTATGCTGAACATTGTCCAAATATTGATTTTGAATTGCTCATCTAGGTTCAAAAGAAGACCCAAAATATCCAGCTCAAAAAACCGAGTAACCTTTGACTTTTTGATTCTCTCATTCATTACCACTAATTCCTGGCTCTTCTGTAATTTCCTTTGAACTTCTTATCAACACTGCTTTTCTTTCAAGGATTTATCCAGCCTACCTACCGTTTCCAGTAGAGCCTCTGCTTCATCCTTCATGATGTAGCCAGAGTCATCAGACACGAGTCTGACTATATCACCTGTATTAATGGTTCTCCTCTATCTGTAACAGAGACTTGAGAGTTTTGTCCACTTAGAATCAGAAGTCTGTGTGTATTCAGGTTCACAAATGTTTTACTGATAATTATGGTGAATCAAGAAAGAGGTATAGTATAGTGGTTAAAAGCATGGGCTCTTAGTTCCGAGAAATGGAAATGCAAATGTCTTTAAGTGTATGAAAAGATGTCCAATCTCACAAATTTTAAAGTGCACTGACTACCAGTACTCCTTAAAAATAGCAAGGTCATCAAAAACATGAGAATCTGTCACAGACAAAAGGAACCAAAGGAGTCATGATGACTAAAGTAATGTAGTATCTTGAATGGGATCCTGGAACAGAAAAAAAGACATGAGGTAAAAACTAAGGAAATGTGAATGAACTATGCTCTTTAGTTAATAACAAGGTTCGTTAGCTGTGACAAATGTACCAGAGTTATGCAAGGGAAACTGAGTTGCAGGTATGTGGAACTTTGTACTATGCAACCTTTCTGTAACTAAAACTGTTCTAAAACTTAAAGTTTGTTTTTAAAAGTACACTAAAGTACCATTTTTCACCTAACAGACTGGGAAAGATCCAAAAGTTTGATAACACACTTGTTTTATTGAGATTGTGGGGAAACAGGCGCTCTCAATACACTAGTGGTAGGAATATAAATTGGTACAACATCTATTGGGGGCAAATGAGGATACTATTAAAATCGTAAATGTACATTCCCTTTAAAGCAGCAATTCAGTTATGAATAGAGTCCTCAATACTATATATCCTCTAACCTACTATCATTCCTTGCAACATTGTTTATAAAAACAGAAATGAAAATATCCAAGAACAAACTATGAAAATATATCATTCAGTGAAAAACTATGCAGCAGTTATAAAGATGACAAAGTTCTCTACGAACTGCTACTGAACAATCTCCAAAATATAGTTAGTGCAATAGCAAGATGCAGAACCATGTGTATACTATGCTTCTATTTGCATAAAAAGGGGAGCTCTAGTCACTTAAAAACTTACATATATGTGTTTTCTTGTACATGCACAAGATATCTTTGGGAGAACTTACAGACAAATGATGAGTGAATGCCTCCAGGTAGGGGAACTGGATGGCTGAGGGACAAGGGCAGAAATAATTCTTCATTGTATATTTTTGTGCCCTTTGAATTTTGAACCCATGACTACATTACCTAGTCAATACCTTTTTAATTAAAGAGAAACCCTCTTACATCTCAAGGAGCCAAAGAAAAAAAGATTGTAGATAATGGTGGGGGGCGGGGCATACTACTTGGATTTGAATCTCACTTCTCAGTTGACAGTATAGCACAATAGGGTTTTAGAGGCAATCTGGACTTGAAATTTTACTCTGGTAAGTTACTAGACTGTGGGTTTCAGTAAGTTTCTTTAACTGGTCTAGGCCAGTTTTCTCATCTGTAAAATGGGGATACCTCCTAAGAATAGGGTGACTGTCAAGCACATACAAAGGTATGGCTTTAAAGTTATTCCATGATTGAGTGGTAATCTATGAGTAAACAGTCAAATGTTAATCAGTAGATTTAGACTTATTCAAACTGCTTTGTATTGCCATGCTCAAGTTAGAGCAAAGGACCAAAAAGCAGCTACTGAAAAACATTGTAGAATTTCCTGTCCTGAGAACTTCTATCAGATTGAAAATGTCATGGTGAGCTACCTAAGACCTATCATATGCAAATAACTGTGCTCTTGAAGCATAAAGGTGAATGACTGCAGGCATAACATGTACCACTTTGTAGCTTTGGCACAGAACATGAACTGAATATAAGTATAAACAAAATGGGGGTCACATCATCGCCTGCACCAGGTAAATCCTATACGGTGGTAGAGCTGAATTTTGTGGCTCAACCAATCTGTCTAAATTGACACATTGACAAGGAATTGACAAGGAAATGGAAAAATACACCAAGGTTGCTAGTGTGCTTATCCTCTGGGACAGTGGCAAAGGGTGGAACAAATATTACACCAACCATCACACCAAACTTGTGTACAACTTCTAATAAACATATAGCCTATTGATATTGAAATGATACACACTACATTGCAAATCCACTAGGTGGGATGAGTGGAAAATGAATAGCTAAGATACATATTCACATAGCTGTGGAATTGCAACTGGAAAGCAAGGTCATAAGAAGTACTCTACATACCTGTGTATAACTGTAACCAGTGCAAGTGATAGGTACAAAAAGATATTCAGAAAATTATACTAAAAAGAAAACCAGGCCATTTCTAATTCTGCCAAACATGTTAACTGTGTAATAATAGCTATTCTGTTTCCCCCAACATCCTTCTCCCCAGCTTAGAAGGACATCAGACAGTGCATACAAAGCCTTAGAGATCTCTAGATGTTATACATGGGCACAGAGATCTTACCTAATTTCACAATTTTACCCCTAGAAGAATTTATGACAAACCGAAAAATATGCCTCATTTGTCTTTCTGACAATTTAACAAGGTTAGTTTAATTAATCCAGAAGCTCATTCTTAACAGAGACACATTTTTTGGGTTTGTCCTTTTTAGGTGCTTTGTTTGTGGCATGCTTCTGAAGACTACATTATGAAGCAGTTATGATTCCAAGATATGGAAGATGTTAAAACCAAAAATCTTCTCTTGAATCTACTCACCATCTAATATCAAGAGTAAACTAGGCCGGGCGCGGTAGCTCAGGCCTGTAATCCCAGCACTTTGGGAGGCCGAGGCAGGCGGATCACGAGGTCAGGAGATAGAGACCATCCTAGCTAACATGGTGAAACCCCGTCTCTACTAAAAATACAAAAAATTAGCCGGGCGTGGTGGGCGGGCATCTGTAGTCCCAGTTACTCGGGAGGCTGAGGAAGGAGAGTGGCGTGAACCCGGAAGGCGGAGCTTGCAGTGAGCGGAGATCATGCCACTGCACTCCAGCCTGGGCAACATAGCAAGACTCCGTCTCAAAAAAAAAAAAAAAAAGAGTAAACAACTGTGCAAGTCTTTCAAATTTCCCAAACGAAACAGCATAAATGCTGTTATAGAAACAAATATAGCATCTTTTCAAAGGATTAAAAAATGGGTATGTACTGGGATAGTGTCAACACTTTAAGAATTCTTCAGCTAATATGTCAGCTGGTTAACAATGGTTACAAGGGGCTGAAGACTCCAGTGCCTAACATAAATGGTGCTTTAACATCACTGGTAAAAATAGCTTATTTCTGTATTTCTGACCTTTTAATTAAGATTTGTTCAATGTGGCTGGGCACAGTGGCTCGCGCCTGTGATCCTGGCACTTTGGGAGGCCAAGGCGGGTGGGTCCTTTGAGCCCAGGAGTTCAAGACCAGCCTGGGTAACATGGCAAAACCCCGTATCTACAAAAAACTCAAAAATTAGCCAGGTGTGGTGGTGTGCACCTGTAGTCCCAACTACTTGGTAGGCTGAGGTAGGAGAATCGCTTCAGCCCAGCAGGCAGGGGTTGCAGTGAGCTGAGATCATGCCACTGCATTCTAGCTTAGGTGACAGAGCAAGACCCTGTCTCAAAAAACAAACAAAAAAAAATTTGTTCAACAGTGTCATTTCTTTACATGTTAGAAACGGTCAGAAAGAATCTTAGAGATGATTTAGTCCCATATACAATTCCAGACAGTACATTGAGATCACCCTGTAAGTCTTAATAGCATTACTAGATCAATCTAGAAGCCAGTTGCCATCCTCTGGCATCTTCTATGTACTGGGAAAAACACTAGAACTCCCACTGAAGATAATGTAACAATAAGATAGTATAAGCAGTATTGTAGTTTCCTTTTTCTTTATTTTACTTAGGAAATATAGAATAAGCACTCTACTCACAGTGAAAAGACATAAAGGAATCTCAAAACTTCAGAGAAATGAAAACCAGTTTCTTCTCACAAAACAGTTTGGGAAACCCTAATATGATGCAACTTTTTCATTTATGGACAAAGATAATGCCCAAGATGAAATTATTTGTCCAGTTAATTAGGCAGGAACAAGACTAGAGTCACTGTTTCCTGTGATACACTATATTCTCATTACTGAATGTAGAACTTGTACACAGGCTACTTTACAAGAGTTGAATCTCCAAAAGCAATGGGAAAAAATGTCTTTAGTATTACTATTATCTAGGGTATACGAGTAATAATACTGAACTGAAAAATTAGAGAGTACTAAAGATTATACTTAAAAGTTGTGTTTATCTACAGAAATCATCCACAAGATTGTACGAGTTCTGTATTACTTTCACGTTCTATAATTCTGTGTGGTTACAAAAACTTACTGGATAAGAAGCTGCTGCTTGGAAAAGTTTGAGTAGAAAAAAAAGAGTCCATGTCAAATTTGGCATTTAGTCTGCTCATAAGACTGATCATGGCTAATATTCATTTCAAAAATATTTCTTCGTGTAATGTGTACCTGCCAGGATGGTCGCGTGCAATCAGTACAACAGCAAATTTAGCTCAGTAAATTCTAGGTGACTGAGCTCTATCCACTTAAAAATTTTAATAGTTAACTTCAGTATTACATGTTTTTTTTTTTTCAGGACATTACCTTTATTTATGACTTAGGTGAAACATGAAACACAGGAGAACAGACTGTTCCAAACCTAAGAAGAAGGCTTATTAAAAAAAAAAAAAAAAAAAGCAAACAAATACACAGAAATCACCAACTATAAATCATATGCTAAAACCAAATAAAATGCCGTATAGCCATACATTAAAAATAACCGAATTCCTTGAAACTTACCTTTCCTTAACCTTTTAATAATAATCTACCCTAACTTGTCCTCCCTGCTCTGAATCTCTATAACACACTTTCTATAACTCATACTGTACTTCTTTATATTATCTATATTGTTTTTATACAGACAAGCATTAATTATATCTCAAACTAGAGAGGAGGTTCCTTTAAGAAGAAGAGACTTTACAGTATCTAGCACTATATATGTTGGCATGTACTTTTGGCAAACATCACCCTATGATTCAACTGGAGTGAGAAGGATGATGTGTACTGATGCCAGGGAGAGTAAGACATAAATTACACATACAGGGTCAACATCTAAGAGGTTGCTGTCTGGACAAAGGGGTTAGTATAATTTTGATTTTCTAATACTAAAAACAAAACTAAGGTATAATTCTCAACAGTACAATATTTAAATGAAAAAAAAAGGATGCACAATTCATTTACGATCAAGATGAAATATTAAGTATAAATACTACTCTATTTAACATCAGAATTTGTAGGTAATAATCCAGAAACGACATGCTGAAGATACGGTCATTCAATGAAAAGCAGTGTTGACATCGCGTGCATGCTCCTTGTGAAGACGATCCTCAAAAACCTGTGTTACCTCTTCTACCGTCCTTCGCAGCATGTCTATAGGAGAAAAAGTCACACAATCATTAATCTAAGGCCAAAATATCCCATGAACATAATTTACGTATTTCTTTCAACATATGAATAACAAAACTTTACATAGCAATTTCAATAGCTTTAAGTTTTAGAAAACACATAAGAAAAAAACACTCATCTATCTGTTTGGAAACTCTGAAAACAATGGACAAGACTTTTGTTTGTTTGTTTTGTTTTGTTTTTTTCTGCTCTCCCTAGCTTTCAGGCAAACAACTGTGTAGTTGACATTTATGTTTTGTTAGAATGCGGTGTTAACTGCTTTTTGACTTACTACACCCTAAAAGTGACATACAGGGTAGTCATTAAATTGGGAGTATAGGTTTTGGTGGGTCTTAGCTACCTATAAGCAAATGAGTGCACTGAGTATATTTACATTTCTGTTCTTTTCTAATAATGATTTATTTAACTTGGTGGTTCTTAAATTTTCTCAGGGGCCGAGTACCACAAAATACCATTAATTTTACCATATGAAACAGTAAATTTCTGCTAGTAAAACTAAGCTGTTGAAATAAGCATGATACTCTGAGTTTTTCTATTAACATGCACAAATAAACTTGGTCATTTGTTTAGTGTCCATTAATGGTTACTAGTGAATAAGCCATAACTGGTGCCCAAGAAGAAAAAGAATTTACAAAAGATACACTAAAAACTTTAAACAATATACAGTTGACTCTTGGACAACATAGGTTTAAACTGTGCAAATCCACTATACATGAATTTTCTTCCACTTCTGCCACACTTGAGACAAGACCACCCTCTCCTCTTCCTCCTCACCCTGTTCAACATGAAGATGACGAGGATGAAGAACTTTATGATGATCCAATTCCACTTAAAAACTGGTAAATTTTTTTTTCTTCCTTTCTTCCTTATGATTTTCTTGACAACATTTTCTTTTTATCTAGCTTACTTTATCATGAGAATACAGTATATAATAATACATATAACATGCAAAATACGTGTTAATCGACTATGTTAGTGGTAAGGCTTCCATCAACAGTAGGCTATTTGTAGTTAAGTTCTGGGGATTCAAAAGTTATATTTGTTTTTTTACTGTGTGGGGATTAGTACCCCTAAACCCTCCATTGTTCAAGGGCCAGCTGTAATATACTTAAATTTTCTTCACCTAATTAGAAAAACCCTAATGTTACCCAGTTTTTAAAGTATAATACCTCATTTTATCTTATAAAGACATTCTGCAAGATCATGCTTTAAGGACAGTGATTTCAATGCTGGCTGTCTATAAAAGGCCAGAAAAACAGTATGTTGAGCCTGGCAAAATATATCTCCTTTTTGTTGTAATAACTAACTGCGGGGTGCAATTTTTTCCCCTAAATAACGTTTTTAATATGATGGAAGCACAGATGAGCACTACAACAAACCATTAACTTGAGATCAGAAGTGTCAACATAAGCACATTCTAGTAATTTGCTGATTGATACATATTAAATGCAAAGGGGTACATTTATAACGATTTTAAAAAATCAATAAACTATCAAGAAATACAAGTCAGCAATATTAAGAGAGCCTTAATATTAGCATTTTGTCATGTCTTCTCATTGAATTCCTAGGACTATTTCTGTATTAACATACTTTAATTTTTTAAGACTTTCATTCTTTAAGGGCAAAATCTGCACCTAGATACTTACTGCCCAGAATTTTGTTCCCATGGCAAGCATCAGTGATTGACTGGTTCCTGCTAGCATATTAAATATGGCATACACATATGGACATTATTAAAAAATAATTGTACTAAACAATATGAAAATAAAGCAATTTCATTCACAATAGCATCGAAAAGAATTATAATACTTAGGAATAAACTTAACAAATGAAGTATAAGACCTGTACATTGACAAAAAAAATTGCTAAGAAAAACTAAAGAATATCTAAATAAGTGGAGATACATTCCATGTTCATGGATTGAAAGACTTGCTATTGTTAAGATGGCAATTCTCCACAAACTGATCTACAGATTCAATGTAATCCCTATGAAAATTCTAGCAGGTTCTTTTTATAGAAATAGACAAGCTTATTTTAAATGTATATGGAGAGGCAAAGGATCCAGAAAAAAACAATCTTGAAAAATAAGAACAAACTGTAGGACTTAACACTATCTGATTTTATTTTATTTTATTTATTTTTTTTTGATAAAAGGGAGCTTTTGTTTTTATTTTAAAAATAAAAACAAAATAACACTATCTGATTTTAAAACTTAATCAAGTAACCAAGACAGCATGATATGGGCATATAATAGCCATAGAGATCAATGAAACAGAAACAAAGTCCAAAAATAAAACCTTAAAAGGTACCAAGGCAATTCAATGATAGAAATCATAATCTTTTTCAACAAATGGCTCTGGGACAACTGGATATCTACATCCAAATGAAATCAAACCCCCACCTTTAACTATATACAAAAATCAACTCAAGATGGATTATCAATCTAAATGTAAGCACTAAAACTATATTTTAATAACAAGAGGCTGGGTGCCGTGCTTCACACCTGTAATCCCAGCACTTTGGTGGGCCGAGGCAAGAAGATCACCTGAGGTCAGGAGTTCGAGACCAGCCTGGCCAACATTGTGAAACCCTGTATCTACTAAAAATACAAAAATTAGCCAGGTGTTGTGGTAGGTGCCTGTAATCCCAGATACTCAAGAGGCTGAGGCAGGAGAATCATTTGAACCCAGGAGGTGGAGGTTGCAGTGAGCCGAGATTGTGCCATTGCACTCCAGTCTGGGTGACAAGAGAGAAACTCCATCTCAAAAAAAAAAAGAAATGGTCCTGGGAAAACTGGCTAGCCATAAGTAGAAAGCTGAAACTGGATCCTTTCCTTACTCCTTACACGAAAATTAATTCAAGATGGATTAGAGACTTAAATATTAGACCTAATACCATAAAAACCCTAGAAGAAAACCTAGGTAATACCATTCAGGACATGGGCATGGGCAAGGACTTCATTTCTAAAACACCAAAAGCAACGGCAACAAAAGCCAAAATTGACAAATGGGATCTAATTAAACTAAAGAGCTTCTGCACAGCAAAAGAAACTACCATCAGAGTGAACAGGCAACCTACAGAATGGGAGAACATTTTTGCAATCTACTCATCTCACAAAGGGCTAATATCCAGAACCTATAAAGAACTCAATCAAATTTACAAGAAAAAAACAACCCCATCAAAAAGTGGGCAAAGGATATGAACAGACACTTCTCAAAAGAAGACATTCATACAGCCAACAGACACATGAAAAAACACTCATCATCACTCGCCATCAGAGAAATGCAAATCAAAACCACAATGAGATACCATCTCACACCAGTTAGAATGGCAATCATTAAAAAATCAGGAAACAACAGGTGCTGGAGAGGATGTGGAGAAATAGGAACACTTTTACACTGTTGGTGGAACTGTAAACTAGTTCAACCATTGTGGAAAACAGTGTGGCGATTCCTCAAGGATCTAGAACTAGAAATGCCATTTGACCCAGCCATCCCATTACTGGGTATATACCCAAAGGATTATAAGTCATGCTGCTATAAACACACATGCACACGTATGTTTATTGCGGCACTATTCACAATAGCAAAGACTTGGAATCAACCCAAATGTCCATCAGTGACAGACTGGATTAAGAAAATGTGGCACATATACACCATGGAATACTATGCAGCCATTAAAAAGGATGAGTTCATGTCCTTTGTAGGGACATGGATGCAGCTGGAAACCATCATTCTCAACAAACTATTGCAAGAACAGAAAACCAAATACCGCATGTTCTCACTCATAGGTGGGAACTGAACAATGAGATCACTTGGACACAGGAAGGGGAACATCACACACCGGGTCCTATTGTGGGGGGGCAGGGGGAAGGGATAGCATTAGGAGATATACCTAATGTAAATGAAGAGTTAATGGGTGCAGCACACCAACATGGCACATGTATACATATGTAACAAACCTGCACGTTGTGCACATGTACCCTAGAACTTAAAGTATAATTAAAAAAAAAAAAAAAAGAAATGTTCATCAACTGATGAATGGATAAACAGAATATGGTATGACTGTACAATGAAATGATACACAGCAATAAAAAGGAATTAAATACTGATATATGTTACAACATAGATGAACCTTGAAAATATGTTAAATGAAAGAAACCAGACACAAAAGGCCACATATAATATGATTCAATCTATGTAAACTCTCCAGAAAAGGTAAATCTATAAAGACAGAAAGTAGATTAGTGGTTGCATGGGGTTTGGGATAGAAATGGGGAATAACTGCAAATGGCCAAGAGAAAATTTTGGCGGTAACAAATGTGTTCTAATACTGGATTGTTTGATGTCTGTACAACTCTATAGGCCTAACTAAATGGCTATTGGTTAAGGTGGTATATTTGTGTATTTAAAAATATTTTAAAACAAGTATTTGTTATTCTCAAAAGATTTTGGTGAAGCGGCTTCTAGCCAGTGTCATTCTGTTTTGGAGACAGATGTTTTCTTCAACTTAGCCTTTTGCAAATACTTTAGGTGAAGATTCAAAAAAGATTATGAAAAGAGATTTAGTCATTAAACCCAGACACAGATTTCTAGAAACTGTAATTAATGCTTTAAAAAAATTTTAAGTTATACATATAAAAATTATTAGATGAGATTAAATTCATTGTCAAAGAATACAATGTACTTTCATAAGCAATGCTATATAGTATATCTCTCATTTCTCCTAGAAAAAAATTGAGGCAGTGAGAGAAAAAAATATCCTGACAGGAAAATAGTTAAAGACACAAATAGGCACCTTATAAAATGACACACAAATTATTTATAAACATTTTAGAAATACTCAACCTCAATAGTAACCAGAGGAATGCAAATTCAACCAGGAATATATTATTTTAACCTATAAATCTTGGCAAAGAATGATCATCATGGTGGTGGTGGTGGTGGTGGTGGTAGTGATTACAGGAGTGGTACTGGAAAGAGTGCAGAAAAATGGGTCCCCCCTAATGAATTTCTGGTGAAAATATAAATTAGTACAACCTACCTGGAAGGATATATACCAAAAGCTTTTAAAACAGACATTACTACTGATTTACCATTTTAACTTCTAAGAATTTTATTTATGTCCAGTAATCATGGACGTACACCTTAAAATTTACCTCCAGCTAGGTTTTTACTGCAGCATGATTTAAAACAGCAAAAAGTTTGAAACATTAACTAATACCTAACAATGGGCTATTAACTAAACAAACTACAGTATATCCATATAATGCAATATTTAGCAGCCATTAACATGTAGAATGTTTAATAACATGGAAAGATGGTCATGTACACATGTCTGTAGCTTTGTATCTCTTTCTCCACCAAAAGCTAAATACAGTATGCTGTGTAAATATCAGGCGACAAATAAATTGAAACCATATATTGGACCCCAAGCTCATGCCGGGCATTGCTAAATTCTGAAGATACAAAAATAATTAAGATATTATCTCTATCAAGAAGCTCAAATTCCAGTAAACAGACATGTAAATAAATAACTAAAATGTTATATGATAAATGCTAATACTACATTAGGTAGAACACAGCATGGATACAAAGAAGGGGATAAACAACTATTAGAATGATGAGCCAAGGAAGTCAAGGAAGGCTTCATAAACCATCTTGACATGGAAGCAGCTACCAGGCAGACGATGATGGGGTAGAGTACTCCAGGCAAAAGAAACTGAACATCCGAAAATACAGAAGAGGAAATAACATCAGGCGTTTAGAAAACCATAAATACTTCTTCGAGATGAGGCTAGAGAACCAGGTAGGGGTTAGATTATGCAGGGTACTTTGTATATTATGCAAAGAATCGAATTTATCATTGGGCAATGGGAACTAGTGAAGGGTTTTAATAAAGAGATGACTAGAATAGAGTGTGACGTTATCAAGATCATCTTGACAGTATTGTGAAAGTGAATTAGAATGGGGGGGGAGGAGACCACTAAGGTCACCGGTTAGAGATCAAGCAAATGCATTTACCACTGCTCCATTTCAAAACATTTGTAAAATAGCAGTTAAGATATTTTTAAAAGAAGAAGAAAGAGACAAAAGCATAATAGCATGAGGACAAAAACAAGAAAAGGAGACAACACAAAAAACTATGAAATTTGCAACTGGATTTGTACAAGAGAACCCTAGAAAGAATATGGAATTAGTAGAGCTAGGTAATTCAAAGTGGTGTTGAAAGTGGAGCTAAAAACAGAACTGTGAAAAATATAAGAAACAGACCCCTCCTCTCTTCCACATCCTACATCTGGGCAATTCTCCCTACCCAACTCCTGGAGATAATTTTCCTTTGGAGAGGGTAAACCAAATAAGCTGTGGATCAGGGACACCAGGCAGAGCAGAGGGCAAGTATTCTGTACCAAAACAGGAATTAAGTCAAAGTTATACAAGGGATAAAGTGAAAGCCTACAAACTGAACAGAGCCTGCAGTCTCTTCTCCAACAGTTCTCAGAACACTGGCTTAACACCAGGCTTATCTCTAGCCAGGAGCTGGAAGTTTCTTCCCCAGAGAATTTGACCAGCTAAAGAGATAAATCCTGAAGATAACAGTTAGAGGTCCCCCAATGAAAAGGTCTAGACAAATTATCCTATAATAGTGAGTTAACAAGCCCCACCTACAAAACTTTTCAGTGTATCATTCTTGAATATAAATGGACAACCAAGAATCACCAGATATTTGAGGAAAGCCTCTAACACGAGAAAGACTGAAACAAAACAGAAATATAAAGAAAGCTAAAAGGTATACTCCAGAAAGAATAAAATATACATTTTAAAAATCATTAATATCCTCAAAGAGATAATACTGAACTCATGAAATAAGAACAGGATGCTATTTACAAAGTACATATACATAATCATAAAACAACACAACAAGCTCTTGCAAAATTAAACTTATAGCAGAAATCAAAGATCTGTAGAAAGACAAAAACTTGAGTACATACCCCAGAAAATTTAACAAAAATATAACGAGAAAATAGGAGAGAAATTAAATTTAGATCAGTCCACGGCATCAAACATTAGAAAAAGAGTATTTCCAGAAAGAATGAGCTAAAACTTAATTCAAGAAAATAGACCCAAACTGAAAGAAATGAATTCCTTGAATCAGCAATAATGGGCTCAGTGGATGAAACAGATCCACACCAAAACACAACATCTGATACTTCAGTATTTTGAGGAAGACCCTAAAACCTTCCACTGAAAAACACAATGGAAAGTTCACATGAGGTTCAGGAATCAAAACGGCCTTCAAAGTTAGAAAACAACAGAACAACTTCTTCAAAAGTTCCAGGGAAAATTATTTCCAAGCTAAAATTCAATACCCAATATTATCTATTAGATGTGAGGGTAGAATAAATACCTTTTCAGACAGGCAAGGTCTCAAAAAGTTTACTTCCTATGCACTCTTTCTGGAAACTGCTAGAATATGTGCTATATCAGAAACAAGGGAATAAACCAAGTAACAGAAGTGTAAGTAAGAGCTATGAAACCGGAGAACCAACAAAGAATAGAGGCAATACAAGAATGCTATAGAAGGGAGACCATAGCCGAGCAGCAGACCAAGAAAGCAACAATTACGGATTGTAATATAGAGATTACAGGACTCTAGCAGAGATGAATCAAAGATGCAACTGATAGATTTAAAGTAAAAGCAGGGACTTAAAGAACAAATTATTGAAAGTATATAGAACACTAAGCAAATAAAGAAATAAGATTCAAAGGAAAATAAAACTTGTAAAAGGAAGAAGACATAATATAGTATGCTACATGGCCAGGCTGCAAATAACATTTATGCAATCATAATTCAACTATTAAATATTGCTCTACGTGAAATTTATAATATATACATATTAGGATGAGGAAAATGTGTGTGTGTATATACATATGTATATATGATATAAAAGAGTTAAATCCTCCCCTCCACCCATTTTGGAAAGTCAGTAAGAAGGCCTAATATGGAAAAACTAAAAAGTAACACTACATGATGTTTTAAAATATACAAATAAATAGTTGCAAAATTTAGCTAAAATAATTGAAAGTGATTGCCCTAGGGAGTAAGAAAATAAGGTATGGACAAGGAGCTGATGTTTTTCATAAACCTGAAAAAAATTATATTTTCAAGGTGGGGGACAAAGAAAGCCTGAAATAGGGATGTGGTAGTGGGAAACTAGTGAAGACAAAGGATTCAAGAGCCATTTAAGCATTATAATCATCATCACTTACTGAATAAATAGAAATAGCCTGCTTTAGATTCCTGAGTAAATAGCAGTAGTCTTTTGCTGAGAAAAAGAAAAGGAGTTACAGATCTGGGAGAGCCCAGAGAATATGAAAATAATGAGTTTAGTTTTAGACAAGTTTAATTTGAGCCTTTGGGATATCTATGTGCAGATGTTTGTTAACATGGAGCTTTATAATGGACAGTAAAAGAACCATTAGTGAAATTGACAGTTGGAGATAACAACTAGGATTTTTAAATTGCTGATTATCAGAAATGCCTTAAAAGAGAATGCAGGGCCCGTACTCAAGATGGTGGCTCCGGGAGGGCGTGGCCAGTGACTAGGAGGCGAGGCAACGCGGACCAAGGCGGCGGCCAACTAGCGGGGTCTGGAGGACAGAGAAAAGGAGGAAGACGAGGAGCAGTTAGTTCTAGTGGAATTATCAGGAATTATTGATTCAGACTTTCTCTCAAATGTGAAAATAAATGCAAGGTTTTGGGCACTGACACTGAGAGGCCCATTCTGCAAGTGGACAGCTGTGTCTTTGCTGGGGAGTATGAAGACACTCTTGGGACCTGTGTTATATTTGAAGAAAATGTTGAACATGCTGATACAGAAGGCAATAATAAAACAGTGCTAAAATATAAATGTCATACAATGAAGAAGCTCAGCATGACAAGAACTCTTCTGACAGAGAAGGAAGGAGAAGAAAACAGGTGAGGTGGAATGGCTGCAAATAAAGGATAGTGATTTCTCCTATAGACCCAACATGATTTGTAGCTTTCTACATGAAAATGAAGACAAAGAAGTGGTAGCTTCAGCCCCAGATAAATCTTTGGAATTGGAAGGGGAAGAGATTCAAATGAATGACAGTTCAAACCTGAGTTGTGAACAGGAGAAACCAATGCTCTTGGAAATAGAAGATTCTGGTCCTCTTATTGATATACCTTCTGAGACAGAAAGTTCTGTTTTTATGGAAACTCAAATGCTGCCTTAGAAATCATTCCTAGATGAAATGTTTCTCATAATAACTTGTCAATAACTTTTTAGAGTTCTTACATAAAAATAATTGCTGTGTAGCTTTCAGTCTTTTAATATTTTATTGCATTTTATTGGCTATACACACATATCCAGTCATAATACAACTTATTTCACCAGAATCATTTGGGACCAGGCATGAATTGGACTTTTAAAATATAGTTTGGGCCGGGTGCAGTGGCTCACACCAGTAATATCAGCACTTTGGGAGGCCGAGGTGGGAGGAACACTTGGGCCTAGGAGTTTGAGACCAGTTGGTAATGTGGAGAGGCCCCGTCTCTACAAAATTTTTTTTAGAATTAGCTGGACATAGTGTCATGTGCCTGTGGTACCAGCTACTGGGCAGCTGACCTGGGAGGATGGCCTGGGACTGGGAAGTCGAGGCTGCAGTGAGCTGCGTTTGCGCCTCTGTACTCTCACCTGGGTGACACAGTGAGACCCTGTCTCAAAAAATAAGTAAAATGAAATATTTGTAAATGACTTTAGGGACCCTTCTGAGTCCTTTAAATTTAAGGTTTTCTTAAGGTAAGTATATACATTTTCCTTTGAGGCTGTTACAAATTACTACGAACTCAGTGACTTAACACAAATGTATTGTCTTATAGTTTTGTAGGTGAAAAGTGTGACACGGGTCTTACCTGTCCTAAATTCAAGGTGCTGGCAGGAATGCATTCCTTTATGGAGGTTTTGGGGTGGGGGGCAAATCCATTTCCTTGTTTATTTAGTTGTTGGTAGAATTCAGTTCTTTGCAGTTGAAGGATCAAATTCTCCTTTCCTTGCTGTCTGTTAGCTGAGGGTCAGATCCCCTTTTCTTCAGAACCTGCAATAGTGGGTGAAGTCCCTCTCCCATTTTGAATCATTCCTGTTACTTCTTCCATCACCCCTCTCTCTGACCTACCCTGCTGTCTTCCATTTCCACTTTTAAATGTCTATTTCATTACTCTGGGCCCACTTGGATAATCTCCCTATTTTAAGGTCGATAACTTTTTTTTTTTTCCCTTTGGGACAGGGTCTCGCTCTGTCGCCCAGGCTGGAGTGCAGTGGCATGACCGCGGCTTACTGCAGCCTTGAACTTCCGGCCTCGGGCAGACCTCCCGCCTCAGCCTCCTGAGTGGGTGGGACTGCAGGCACGCATCACCATGCCTGGCTGTTTTTTTACATTTTTTTTTTAAGAGATGGGGTCTTATTATGTTGCCCAGGCTGGTCTTGAACTCCTGGGTTCTGGTGATCCTCCTGTCTTGGACTCTCAACGTGCTGGGATTGCAGGCGTGAACCACTGCACCCTGCTGAAGGTGTATAACATTAATTCTGGCTGGGCACAGTAGCTCACGCCTGTGATCCCGGCACTTTCGGAGGCGAGGCGGGTGGATCACGAGGTCAGAAGTTTGAAACCAGCCTGGCCAACATGGTGAAACCCCGTTTCTACTAAAAACACAAAAATTAGCCAGGTGTAGTGGCACACACCTGTGGTGCCGGCTGCTCAGGGGGCTGGAGTGGGAGAATTGCTTGAGCCCAGGAGGCGGAGGTTGCAGTAAGACGAGATTGCGCCACTGCACTCCAGCCTTGGCTAGACTCCATCTCAAAGACAAAACAGAACAAAACAAAACAACATTAATTCCACCTGCAAAGTCTCTTTTGCTAGGTCATTTAACATACACAGGCATAATACTAGGGATTAGGGCATGGAAATCTTTGGGGCCTATTTTTAGTCTACTATAATAAGTATTTTATCTAGGAACAGAAAAAGAATTTTGAAGTGCTTAAGGATAAAGGAACAATTCCAAATATTCCAGATGTAATTTTGCTCCTTTCCCACTTGAGAAAGATTATTGAAATTCAGCTGTATTAGTCAATTTATTATGGCAGTAAACTAAATCTGTGCTAGTTTATATTTTTTAAGTAAATTATTCACACCCTTTGATACATTTTTACAGGTTGAGCTGTGTAAAATTGCCAATATTTGATTGTTTCCAACTACAAAAAACAGCAATTTCCTATAGTTTAACCTAGTACCAGTAAGTTAAAACATACCTCATGTTAATTACATCTCACAATTGATGGAGATAAAACTATTTTAACAGATTAGAGAGCTAATGTTCTAGGGCGAATAATTTTTTAAAAAATCAAGCTCTGGCTCTGTCGCCCAGGCTGTACTGCAGTGGTGCAGTCTGGGCTCACTGCAACCTCCGCCTCCTGGGCTTAAGCCATCCTCCCACCTCAGCCTCCCTAGTGGCTGGGACTACAGGCGTGTGCGACCATGCCCAGCTTATTTTTGTATTTTTTGTAGAGACGGGGTTTTGTCTTGTTGCCCAGGCTGGTGTCGGACTCGTGAGCTCAAGTGGTCCTCCTGCCTCAACAAGGTGCTGTAATTACAGGTGTGAGCCATCATGCCTGACCCAAATAATATTTTTCTTCCAAAAATTTAATTGGAAAATGACTTACCTTGATAAAAAGCATTTTCAAATCATAAGCAGATGATTACAAGCAATAATCTACATCCCAATGTCTATATGACTTTTTACTTTTTTTATTTTTTGATAGTCTGTCACTCTTGGTGCCCAGGCTGGAGTGTGGTGACACGATCTTGGCTCACCACAGCCTCCGCCTCCCAGGTTCAAGCGATTATCATGCCTCAGCCTCCCAAGTAGCTGGGATTACAGGCACGTGCCACCATGCCCAGCTAATATATATGAGGTTTTTTAGTCTCAGCTTTTAATAAAAAGCTTATTGTTCCCCCCATATGTATGTATAGGAGAGAATGCTAATTGCCTGACCCAATTATCTGTTCTCCCTTTTTTGCTTTGTATCAGAATCCCAGAATTTATTCAGGTTAGCAATGTGCCTAGCTTTCCTTGCAGATACATGTGGTCATATGACAAAGTTCTGACATTGACATGGAATAAGAAGTGCTGAGTGATGGAAAAAAAAAAGAAAAAAGAAAAAAACAAGTGCTTAGTGGTGCTTCTGGGAAGTTTCCTTAAACTTAAAGGCTTAAGAGGAAGCAGGTGGGCTCATCTTCTGTTCCTGCTGGAACATGGATGTGGTAGCTAGAGCTCTAGCAGGATTCTTGGACTTCAAAGTAACCTTGGAAATAGAAGCCATGAATAGCAGAGCAGCAATACAGGAGACTGGGTCCTGATACTGTGAGATTACCCTGGACTGCTATGAGTAAAGGGTTAATAAAACCTTTTCTTTCTCCCTGGTGAAATGACCTCAAGTTTGGCTTTCAGCACTGTTTCTCTGGAAACCTACTAGGCAAGGTAATAATGGAATGTCAGTTGTAATATTAGGCAATATTGTTTATGATTAAAAATGAGCCCTTAGCAGGGCACAGTGGCAAAAAATAAATAAATAAATAAGGAGAATGCAGTAGTCCTCCCTTAGGCATGGTTTCACTTTACGTGATTTCAGTTACCAGTGGTCAACTGTGGTCAGAAAATGTTAAATGAAAAATTCTAGAAATAAACTATGTATAAGTTTTAAGTTGTGCACCATTCTGAGTAGTCTGATGAAATCTTACACAGTTCAGCTCTGCTCCACCCGGGATGTGAATCATCCCTTTGTCTAACACACCCATGCTGTATATGCTACCCTCCAACCCATAAGTCACTTATTAAAAACCAAGGAGAGTTTGCAAATCAATAATCTAAGTTCTTACCTTAAGAAAATAGAAAAAGAGCAAAATTAACCCAAAGCAAGCAGAATGAAGAAAATAATAAAGAGTTGTTATCAATGAAATTGCAAACAGAAACATCACAGAAAAACATTGAGACAAAAAGCTGACTCTGAAAAAAAATCAATAAAATTAATAAACCTCTACAAGGCAGAAAAAAATAGAGAAAACACAAATCACCAAAACCAGGAAACAGGGTATATCACCACAGATCCTACTGCCATTAAAAGGGTAAAAAGGAAATCCTATCAACAGATTTATACTTGTAAAGTCAACCACTTAGCAGGAATGCACCAATTCCTAAAAAACTACAAACTATGAGAACTCAACCAAGATGAAACAGATAATCTGAATAGTCCTAGAAACATTAAAGAAATTCCATTTGTAATTCAAAAGCTCTCAAAAACAAAATATCCAGGCCCAGATAATTTTACTGGAAAATTCTACCAAGCACTTAAAGAAGAATTAATACCAATTCTTCACAAATCCTTCTAAAATATAAGGCCAGTATTATACTATTACCAAAACCTGGCAGAAACAGTAAAAGAAAACAAAACAAAAAATGCCCCAAACTACCAATCAATACATATCATGAACACTTGAAAATCTCTCATACATTTAAAAATCCTCAACAAAATACTAGCAAACCAAATCCTACAATGTGTAAAAGGAATTATAAACCCTGACCAAGTAGAGTTTATTCCACATATGTAAAGCTGACTCAAGATTGAAAATATATCAACGTAGGGTGGGCATGGTGGCTCACGCCTATAATCCCAGCACTTTGGGAGGCTGAAGCGGGTGGATCACCCGATGTCAGGAGTTCGAGACCAGCCTGACCAACATGGTGAAACTCTGTCTCTACTAAAAATACAAAATTAGCTGGGTGTGGTGGCACATGTCTGTAATCCTAGCTATTTGGGAGGCTGAGGCAGGAGAATCACTTGAACCTGGGAGGCGGAGGTTGCAGTGAGCCGAGATCGCGCCATTGCACTCCAGCCTGGGCAACAAGAGTGAAACTCTGTCTCAAAACAAAAAACTATGTGTATATATATATATATATATATATATATATATATATATATATATATCAACGTAATCCACTGTATCAAGAGTTAAAGAAGAAAAATCATGATTATGTCAGTTGCTACAGAAAAGGAATTTGATGAAATCCAGTACTTGTTCATGGTAAAACAAACAAACAAACAAACAAAAACTCCCAGAGGGGAATTACAACTTGATAAAGGGCATCTACAAAAAAAATCTACAAATAACATCATACTTAAGGTGAAAGACTGAAGACTTTCCACAAAGATCAGGAACAAGACAAGGATGTCTGCTCTTATCACTGCTACTCAACATAGTATACTGGAAGTTCTAGCCAGTGCAAAAAGACAAGAAAAAGAAATAAATGACATACAGATTGGAAACGAAAAAATAATACTCTATTTGCAGATGACATACCTGCCTATAAGGAAAATTCCAAGGAATCCGCACAAAAAAAACCCTCCTAGAACTAACAAGTGAGTTCAGCAATGTCAAAAGATATAAAATCAACACACAAAAGTTGTGTGTTGATTTTACACTAACAAAAACATGTGTAACATAATACCATTCATAATCAACTACAAAATAATAAAATACTAAGGTATAAATCTAACAAAACCAAAACATGTATGTGATGTGGGTGATGAAAATTACAAAATGCTCATGAAAGAAATCAAAGAACACCTAGATAAATTTTAGGACATATGTTCAACACAGTAAAGATGTTAATTCTCCCCAAATCGATCTGTAGGTTAAATGCAATTCCTATCAAATCCTGGGAAATTTTTATGGAAACGAAAACAATCTTGACAGAGAAGAATAAAGTGGGAAGAATCATTCTACCAGATACCAAGGTTTCTTACTGTATTGGCTATAGTAATGAAAGCAGTGGGGGAAAGACACATAGACCCATGGTATAGAGACCTCAGAAAAAGACCCACACAAATATGTCAAACAGGTTTGTTTTTTTTTTAAGGCGCAAAAGCAATTCAATTGAGGAAGGACACTTTTTTCAAAAATGGTACTGGAACAAGTGGATATTTGTAGGAAAATGAAGAAGAAGAAGACAAATCTTAATCTAAACCTCCTATCTTATACAAAAATTAAATCAAAATGGATCACAGCTTTAAATGTAAAATGATAAAACTTGTAGAAAAAAGATACAGGAAAAAATCTTGGGGATATGGGGCTAGGCAAAAAGTTCTTAGACTGGACACCAGAAACATAATCCATAAAATAAAACTGATCAAATTAATTGCATCAAAATTTAAAAACTTTGTTCTGTGAACAACTCTCCTAAGAAAATGGATAGGCTACAGACTACGAGAAAATATTTGCAAACCACATATGTGACAAAAGACTTGCATCCAGAACACATGAAGAATTCTCAAAACGCAACAGTAAAAAACAAACAATTTGATTAGAAAATGGACAGAGGACACAAACAGGCATTTCATTGAAAAGTTTATACTGATGGGAAATAAGTACAGGAAAAGGTTCAACATCATCATTCATCAGGAAAATGCAACTTAAAACTGCCATGATATCACTACACCTCCATTAAAAGAGCTAAAATGAAAAATAGCGAAAATAATAAATTCTGATGAGGACACAGACAAACTGGATCACTCATACACTGCTGGGGGACATGTAAAATGGTATAGCCACTCTGGAAAAGAATGTGGCAGTTTCTAAATCCGCAACTACCATATGATCCAGCAATTGTATTCCTGGACATCTATCCCAGAGAAATGAAAACTCATGTTCACAAAAGAACCTGTACATAAACGTTCAACAGCAGTTTTATTCATAATGTCCTAAAACTGGAAACAGCCCAGATGTCCTGCAACAGGTGAATGGTTAAACCAACTGCAGTATACCCATACCATGGAATATTACTCAGCAATAGAAAGAAGCAAACTATTGATACACACAGAAATTCAGTGAATCTTTGGAGAATTATGGTGAGGGGAAAAAAGTCAATCCCAAAAGGTTACATACTGTATGACTCTATTTATATATTTTGAAATGATAAAATTTTAGAAATAGAAAATAGATTTGTGGTTGCCAAGGAGTTAATTAGGAAATGCGGGTAGAGGGGTGGGTAAGGGAATTTGGCAGAAGGGAGGGAAGGTGAATGTTGTGATAAAAGGGGGAACATGAGGAAATGTGGTATGAAATTGTTCTGTATCTTGACTATGGTCGTAGATATACAAATCTACATGTGATAAAACTGTACAGAACTAAATACACACATACACAAGTAAAACTGGGAAAATCTGAAGTAGATTAGATTTTATCAATGTGAATATCCTAGTTGTAATACTGTACTACAGTTTTGCAAGATGTTGCCTCTGAGGAAAACTAGGTAAGGAATTAACATGACTTCTATATTATTCTGCAACTACCTCAATAGAAATTTCAATTTAAAAAAAGACCAACACACATAAATAAGTTTTGATTCCCAGCCTCTTTTCCTACAACTGCCAGCTCAGTAGCCATATAATATGACCCCCAATTTATGTTAGGCAACAGTTTTACCAAATCTGTTCTAACTGCTTAATATGGCTGGCCGTCTTTTCAGCCTTCACCGTATGTTTCCTCATTGTTGCCTGCCTTCTAAGCCAGTGCCACATTCTAAGGTTTCAGTTATTGTCGAATCTACCTTCTATGTTAGTTAGGTTGTTAGTTAGGCTGTTTAAAAGCAACCTTGAAATCTTAGGGGCTTGCCATAATTAAGGTTTATTTCTCATTCAGAAACGGAGGAAGGGAAGGACACAGGGAGAGGGAAGAGAGAAGAGGATGAAAGAGAGAGAATACTGTCCTCTCACTATTCATAGCTACTTTTAAGATACCCAGTTTATTAAAATCAAAGTTACACTCAGAATAAATGTACCTGAATTCTTAGTGCTAAGTATATCTGATGGGAAAAAGAGTATTTACAGAGATGTACAAAGCTCCATTTCTGCCATGAGAATACACATACTAGTCTTGCCACTGATTAAGGTGGTGACAAGACATTCTGCTTGTGTATAGCACTGCCCTTCACACAAAATTAATAAAGAAATAGATTTCAAGGAAGAGTGTAGAAAGAAAAGATGGTGAAAGCATCCCGAATTCATGGAGGCAGAGGAGAAAAAGGTAGTAGAATTATTATATCTTAAGTGATCTTTATTCAGTCATCCTGTTGAAATTATTACTTATTCAAGTCTCATTTCAAATTCTACCTTTTCTAGGAAATCAACTGAATATTATGTTCTTCTTCCTTTACCATACCCCTACCCCCTCACTTTGTATCTGTTCAAGGCAGAGGTGCCATTAATATTTATACCTCCTACACTGAGATACACAATGACTTGGCATATAGTAGATGCTTTGTATTTAGAGTCACAACTGCTATGTCATTTCAACTAGCATCTAAAAGAACATCTTCCAATTATATAGCCTTCAGTTTTCAAAATGTCAATATATATTACCCCATTTGATTCCCACAATACCCTGGGATGGAACAAAGAATTAAAAACTCAAGAAGGTTAAGTTACCTCTCAAAGGCCAAAGCTAATGAATTTCTACTATGACCTGTATCTTTAGATTCCCATATAATAGTGCTTTTTCTGTTACAGTGCACCTGTTTGCCAAATGCTGTGAAATTTTTTAATAAAAAGTATTATGCTGAGCTAATAACTGGCACCGCAGCAAATACTATTTGTTGTCCCTTCAAACACTGAAGTGCTCAGAACGCGGCTGGCCTATCTCAATCCCATCTGGCAAAGTTTAATTGGTGAAATAACATCAGTTTATCTTATCCATGAGGTGGCCACTGAGCATGGGCCCCAAAAAAGCATTAGAGTAAGACTCCAGTGTACTGTGTTTGTTTTTTGGCCAGTAACAGAAAGAAAATTGCTTTGGAGAAAAATCCGTCCTTCTCACAAACAATATAAATTCTGCTATTTGGAAGTGATTTAAATTATGTTACATATTTCATCTGGGGAGTCTCTCCAGCTTGAGGAAATTCACTTGGGCACAAAATGTACATAAGTAGATTAGTGAGAAATCTAATTTTGCAGATGTATTGAGTGTATTTCAAATCTGGATTTACATATAGAAAAGGAAGTTTGGGAAGTGGAGGTCTGAGAATGTTAACCATCACATACATGCGCTTTCCTAACAGGAGCTGAATACTTGCTCAATTCTCATTTTAGTACCTTAATCAAACCTACAAGAAGTTCTTTAGAATCAAGAGACAAAGGTGTGACAACAAATCTGTTTTGTCTGTAAAGGGGAACAAAGATGAGCAAGTGGCTAATAAACAGTGGAAAGACATAAAATACCTTTCAATTAACTCCGCTGGGAACAACCAGGTGTCTCTGTTGAGGTTAAGAGATGCTAAAAGTGAACCTCACAAACAGAGATGTCTTTGTGTTGCTACCACATCTCTGGCAGAACAAGGGCATTCGCTTTTCAAGTATGTGAAGTGGAACATTATACTCAAGAACGCAAGAGATGACCTCACCAATCAACCAATGCCACCAAGATTTCCCAAAGAATTAAAGAAAAAGACGAAGTAAATGAAACAACCTTGCTCAGTAAATCAGATTCTATTCTAGAAGACAAAACAGGAAGAAGGCACTTTAATTGGAAATCAGAGGCATCTTTTGGCATCTCAGCATCTGACACTCTTCAGATATGAGAGGGATGAAAGTAATTAATAAAAATATTTTTAGGCCGGGTGTGGAGGCTCATGCCTGTAATCCTCACTTTGGGAGGCTGAGGTGGTGAATCACTTGAAGCCAAGAGTTCGAGACCAGCCTGGCCAACACCATGAAACTCTGTCTCTACCAAAAAATACAAAAATTAGCTGGGCATGGTGGTGCATGCCTCTAGTCCCAGATACTTGGGAGGCTGTGAGGCAGGAGAATTACTTGAACCAGAAGGCAGAGGTTGCAGTGAGCCAAGATCATGCCACTGCACTCCAGCCTGGGTGACAGAGTGAGGCCCTGTCTCAAAAAATACATACATATGTATTTTTAAAAAATCTTCCTTGTCTGGACCAAAGCTTCTTAAAAAAATCCAACTCCAAAAAATCTAATTTAAAACAATACCCTCAGACAATAAATATTAACAGTGGATAAATATAAAGTATGATTATGATATACCACACAAAACTGCTTCTCTAAAATGATCCTATGACATTTTTTGCAAGAGTTAGTCAAATCATGAGAGACAACTAAGAATGTTTTACATTAAAAAAAATAAGGTGTTCATAGCCATTCGGCTTCATACTAATGGGACTGTATTTTGGAAATATTACAAAATCCCTTATGGTGCTTATAGTAAGGAGTAACTCTGCCCTGAACAGCAGCCTAAATGTTGTGAGCAGCTATTAAATAATTATGCAGTTCTATTCCTTAAGAGACTGCAATAATTATGGATGAAATATATTTTCATCTTGAAGCTTTGGGATACTTTATGAAAGAAGTAAAATGCCATGAAAATACTCAGTGAACTTTCAAATAATTACAAGTATAAGATTTTTCCATTGCCCACTCCTTTATTGGGGTGTTTGATAAATATTACCAGACATGATTATGGTTTGGTATATGAAGAAACAGAAAATGCCTATCCCTCACCCCATGTCGCCTCTCTAAGAGAAGTAGCACCATATACTTAAAACTAGTAACAAATTGGCTCAGATGGATTGCCAATTCTGTCATAAGTGGTCCCAGAAGAACTGGAGTTGCTGCAGTTTCAGTGACTACCAACTCAGAAGACAGATGTGTGACTGCAGCATTGCCATCAAGTCAACCTCAAAATAATGTTGAAAATTTTTACAAAGAGAATAACAAGAGGGGAAACTGGTATTCGACTATAGTACTACTAACTCCCAATTATCTAGACTGATCGGGAGAAAAAAAGGCATAGTTAATGTTAAACAAAGGAGGGAAATATCAAATGTAAAAATTGATCATTGCCTACACATGTTCAGACACTCCTTAATTCAATTATCTAGTACTTTGACACCTTTCTAGTTGAGTCCCATCACTTATCTAACCCATCATATAAGTTAGAGAAAGAAAGGGGCCTGGTTCTCTGTAACTTATTCATGGATATTGAAAAGTTGACTGGACTTTTATGTAATATTTTAACATATTTAAAGTGCAATGTTTCATTTCCAAACCACGTTTTCTTTTAAACACAGTCTCACTGTCACTGAGGCTGGGGTGTAGTGATGCAATCATGGCTCACTGAAGCATCAAACTCCCAAGCTCAAACCTCCTACCTTAGTCTCCCAAGTAGCTGGAACCGCAGGTGTGTGCTACCACACCCAGCTATTTTTTTCTTTTAAGAGATGAGGTCTCACTTTGTTGCCCAGGCTGGTTTCGAATCCCTGGGCTTAAGCGATCCATCCTGGGATCGCTGAAGTGCTGGGATTGCAGACATGAGAGACAGTGCCCAGCCTCCAAACCACTTTTAAAGAGCCAACTTTTTAGTTAAATATGTGATCCTCTTAGTGCAACAGTTGTCATGTTTTATGATGGAAAAAATGTGTATTAAAATTAAAGATATTAAATTATCAAAACATTTCCCAGAATTCTTTTAAAATAAAGATTTGACTATATACAAGTTGAAGATTTCTCTTTAGTAAAAAACTGTAATATTTGTATTGTTAAAATAACACATCTATTATTTTTTCTATAACTATTATTTGAGTAGGAATAAATGGATTCATTGAGCTTACTCTTAAAACTTTTCAGTCCACAGATCATTTTAGCATAAATGATCCAATTAACTACTAAAAAACAAAATAAAATAACAAAAAACAACCTCTGTTAAGACAGCATAATTAAACCCTGCCACTCTCAATTTCTTCATCTTGTCATTTCCTGATATGAAAAAGAAAGGCTTCTTGGGTGAGAATGGCAAAAAGGAGCCCACAGAGTCAAGAAATACCAGGCTTCTTTTCTCATTCTTTATCATGGCCTCCTTTGTCTCAGTTGAGAACCAATATGAAATCTCATCGCCTCTCCAGCTCAAATGAATTTTTAGCAAAAAAGTAACTCCAAGTAATCATTACTCTTCATTGTTTTTCTCTTTTTATCCTGTGTTGACTTAGAACTTTCCCCAGATACCTAGAACTTATATCCTATCCAAAGTACTATCATACTTTGATAATCTTTGTCCTCTACTATTAGGTACATGACTAAGATTTGTTTTTATATTCAGTGGTCCTACCTTACAGTTGTTTTAAGAGCATACCAGAAGAAAGAACACCATTCTGATAATAAGGAAGTCTGGATCCTGGTCCTAGCTCTACCATTAATTAGCTGTGTGTTCTTAAAGAAGTCATTCAACCTCTCTGAGCCACAGTTTCTCCATTTAAGTAAAGTAAGTCCCTTTCAATGCTAACAATCTTAATTTTATTAAGGAAACACTGGCTGAAAGCCTTGAGATTTCATTTATGATAAAGAGAATCCCTGCCAAGAAAAAAAAATCACTATAATTTTTCTCTACAGCCCAAATTACTTTTGAACACCTTCCTCAACTCTACCCAAGAAGCACTGATCACTGTAGAAAAACATGCGACAGGAAGACAACTAAGCCAAGCATTGTTTAATCTCATTCCTCAGTGTTTTCTAGTTACTGACACTCTCACATCTCAGCAGTTCTTATAACTTGCCTAGGTAAGTCTAGGTAACTGGTTTTTGGTGATAATCTACCTGGAACTGCCTTCTCTAGATTCAATTTAATAGCTACCTTTTGAATCACATGACCCTTCTTTTCTCTTACCTGACCTCATAAACATAGTAAATTCTGAATCAGTAACCAGTTCTGCCACTACCATTTACTGACATTGCTTCTTTTAATCCTTACAGAACCCCTAACAGGTACATATTATCCCTCATTTTAAAAATGAAGATACAGACTCAGAGAGATTAAGTAACAATTAAGGTCACACAATAATTAAGTGGTAATGCCTTGACTTGAACCCATATCTATCTGACTTAGAAACCTCTCCCCATCAGGTAGTTTTTAAAAATATTAAAGTGATATAGAATTTAACCTCCCTCTGATAATTCAAAACAGTTTCAAAATGGATAGAATATTTTTTCCTTAACACAGGAGAGAAGGAAGTAAAGATGAATGATGATATAGGTATGTCTGAAAGGTAAAGAAGCTGAAGAAGTTCATGGTTGATGACCTCTATTAATGCAGAAAATGAAAAATCTAGAATGCCAAATAATAAAATTTGTATTATTTTAAGGCCACGTCTTTAAAAGTAGTAACTCTGGTTAATCAGCTCCTATTTGTCTTAATTCCTTAGGCTTCATTATATTCTATATTTAAGCAAAGTCTATAAAAATGATTTCTGCCCCCCAATTTTTAAGTCCATAGGGAAGTTGAGAGAATAGTAAAAAACACACACATGAATGCCTTTTACCTAGATTAACCCACTGTTAACATTTTGCCACAAATTGCTAAATCTTTCTCTTGGCAAATTTTTGCTGAAAGTAAACTACAGACATGAGAACTCTCTAAATAACATAGCCTGAATCTTCTAAGAATAAGGATATTTTCCTACATAATCATAATAACTATCACATCTAGTAAAATAAACAATTCCTTAATATCATTTAATATACAGTCCATATTCAATCCCCCAATATTCTAAACAATATCTTTTTAGTTTTGATCAGTACCTAATCAAGGTTAACAAGGCAGACTTGAATGTTATGCTTCTTTTAATCTAAGACTATCCACTTATTTTTGTTTGTTTCAAATTTTTTTTCTCATAACAAACTTTTTGAAGAATCTAAGCCAATTATCTTTCAGAATGTCTCACACATAGAATTTGTCTGATTATTTTCTAGAGATTAGATTCAAGTTAAACATTTTGGGTAAGAATATTACATCATCTTTCAGAATGTCTCACACGTGGAATATCTGATTATTTTCTTATGATTAGATTCAACTTAAACATTTTTGATAAGACTACTACATAAATGATATTGTATACTTCTTATCATGTCAGATCAAGGGGCACATAAAGTCAAGTTATCCTACTATTGGAGAGGCTAAGTTTGATCACTTCATTAAAGTGGTACATGTTAGGTAGCTGTTGTAAAGGCACATTTTGTCCTTCGTAATTTTTCAGTAATCTACGGAGTGATATTTTTGAGACCACATAAATATCCTGTTCTCCAACAATCTTAAACTCAATGGTTTTAGCATTCATTGATGATCCTTGCCTGAATCAACTATCGTGCTGGGGTTGCAAAATGGCTCTTTTCCTCATTGAATTGTACAATTAAAATGGGTGAACTTTATGGTATGTAAATTATGCCTCAATAAAGCTGTTTTGAAAAAATTAACTCAGCAACTTACAGACTGTATTTGGTCCATTTTCTGCTATCATATTTTTCTGCCAAGAAATGACAGTTTGAACATTTTACGAATGAGGCTGGGTGTCAAGATGAGGGTGAGCTTAATGAAAGTGTTCTGTTTAAAGTTTTATTAATGGTAGTTTTCTAATTTTATCATTCCTTTTAATAATTTGCTGGCATGCTTCTGTAGACTTTCTCCTGTACTTCCTTTGTTTTTTGGAGTATCATTATAGATTCATGAGATTTTATTTTCCCTCAATCTATTATAATCTGTTACTATTACTATTCTTTTTGATGTTCAAACCATCTTAATGTGGCCAGTGGGAGTCCCTTCAAGCACAATCTTGTGGCCTGATATAACCTTATTAGTCACTTAACAATGATTGCTTTCTTGCACAAGAAGTCCCAAGCTCACTCTGTACTTTCCCAGCCTGAGGCATGAGATTAGACAGTTCCCCAAGAAGACTTGGTTCCTTTCAGTGAGAATGGCATTTAGAAACCAAGATCTAGCTTCTAGGTGTGCTCATTGCCACTGGGGTATGTCTGTCATTGCTTCTAGGCCATTTCTGTGTATAGAACAAAGGAACAGGAATTAATTACTGATATCTTACATTCAAATTTATAATGCAAATACAAAAGAAGAGGAAAAATAACTTTTATCTCTGTGACTTTCAATGAAAATCTTGACTTCTATTATCACTAATATGCTTTGCTTGATTTCTCAATATATGTGAAATGGTAGTAATACTGGTATTATCATTCTGAAACTAATAATAAACCTATTAAGAGAAAGTTTAAAATTTCCTTGAGGTTCCTTATATCCTTAAGATGACATCCTAGAAGGATGCATCATCAAGAACACTATGTTCAAAAGTTATCTGAACTGGGTGATCATTATAAATTAGTTATGTAGGTTTGTTTAGTTTCAGTATGTATTCAATTTTAGTATTTGTCTTCCTTCCCATTATTTTTTACTTAATTCTAATTTTTTGGTATGTAAAACATTTATATGGTCCCCAAGTCAAAACTGTATAAAAAGGCATATTCATAGAAGTCTTGCTTCTATCCCAACTCTATGTGCCCCATTGCTATCCATCCTCTATTTTCATTAATTTCTAGTTTATCCTATGTGTATTTCATTTAAAAAAATAAGGAATTACAGTTTTTCAGAACTAAAATACACATACTGTGAGTTAAGCAACACCCATACAACAGCTTTTATATGAGTTTGATCATGGAGCATACAACTGACATGTATCACATTTTCTACTTGCAATAAATACACAGAGTGGCATACAAGCAAACTCCCACCTGAATTCCGATCAATCCACTGCAGAGACTCCATATGGGCATTCAGAATTCTGCAGATCTGGTGGAGCTGAAAACACATATAAGACTTTTAGATTATGATTATTCTGAGGTGGTAAATAAAAAATAAACATAAGAAATTGACATTAGGAAGTGACTTTTAATTTCTTCTGGTAAGAAATGGACTGAGAATTACTAATTCAGTGTTTTTTTTGCTAATTCATATTTGCAATGTTCATTATCTTTATATATTGGTTCAAATTAATTATTTGTAAATATCAGGAATTGGATACCTATAATTTAATAAGAAACTGACTACCACAGTATAATGAACATTAAGACACATTTCACAAGACAATGAATTCACATAAAAAATTAAAAATAGCACCAGCTGTCAACCAAATCAGCAATTTTTAAAAAATGGTCATACTCAGTTATTGAGTGCGTGGGAAAAATAGGTACATTCATATATAGCCAATAGTAATATAAATTGACCCAACCTTTCAAAATGTAAATTTTTATGATACATATCAAAAGCTTTAAAATATTCATACCTTTTGACTCAGTCAGTATATTCTATTTCCAGGAGCCTATCCAGAGTAGATAATCAAATCTAAATGTAAGTGGTGATTACTGGACTATTTTATATTGGCTAAAGATTGGAAATAATATCTCTACCAAGCAAAAAATGATTAAGTATATTATGGCAAAGTCAACCCTGATGAAACACTGTAGTACCATTAAAACTTATGTTTTCAAAGAATGGTTAAAATCTTGGGCAAAGACCATGAAAGAATGTTAAGTGAAGACAGAAAACAAAAAGTTATTTAGTTTTCAGTACTCTTTAAAACAAAAGAAGTATTTTTAGCAGCATAGCAAAAAAGACTAGAAAGAAATACACCAGTATATTATCAGGGTACTGGTAATATAGATGACTTAATTTTCCTTATGGATTTTGTAAGAAAATGTGACTGAATAACACAGTGCATAATATGAACTTACTTAATAAAACTTTTAGACATTAGGTGGTCTTTCCCATTGCCGCTCACAAAAAAGGGGGGAATAAAAAAGATAAATCTCATCACCGTGAATACTGGAACACATAGCTCCTATTTTTCTTCCCTAGTATGTGACCCAGAGTAATAAAGCTTTGTTAATCTGGTTACAATAAATTATCTACAGGAATATTATTGTTCAGAAAATGTTTTTCCCGTTTCTTGTCCAAGGATTTATGCTATCTGCAAAAAGGGCTGTCAGTGATCTCTTTCTTCTTTTATTCTGCAATCAAACAGCAATTACCCTTTAATTGACTCATCTTAAACATCCCAATCACCCCTGCCAGGAAAACAAAAAGACTCAAACCATTTACTACCCACTACTAAACTAAAACAAAACAATCCAGGGCGAAGTAGAGAAAATGGACAAAGACAGAATTATAATCTCCTTTTACTTACTTGTTTGAGAACACTCCACTTATATTAATTCAACACGGAGAAACTAGAAATCAGCTCTGCTGAGTGTCTAAATCTGCATATATTTACCTATGCATCAAAATTCTATTACAACAAAACAATTTTCAATTTTGGAATTACAATGGTAATCTAATATTTCATTAAGAGAAAATCTGTATTTTGTAAACTCTTGATCATCTGTGTGAACACAGGGACATGGTGTCATGAATAATTTCAGACTAATTTATATTTGTCTTTGTTCAACTTTAGATTCACCCAAAGTAGAGAATGGCATAATTTTTATAGCCGGAAGGGACTTAGGATCATTTAGTCTATCCTTGACATTTTGCAAAAGAAGGAGCCAAGACCCAGAGAGATTAAACGACTTAAAATTCTAATACTTTCTCAGCTATAACACACTGTATCTTTATAATTAAAAAATGGTAATGTGTATGTAGATAAAGAACTGTCTGTATATAATTGAACAAAGAGCTTACTAAAGAATAATCACCACTTATATATATGTCATTCATCTTCACCTACCCGATCCTGGCCTCACTCCTAATTATATTTAACTGATAGAAAGCACAATGGGAGATCCCTCTTACTATTACTGCCACAGAGTGGGAATGGGAAAACGAGGACTCCATTTAGCTGCTGAGACAACAGGGAAAGGTACAGGAAATAAACTCTGATCAGAGTATAGAGAAAGAAAAAAAAAAAAACCAATTCTTTCTTACTGCCAAATTAATTCACAGCACCTTAACTCTAACTGGAGCCTCAGCTGTAATTCCACTGATACGATACATTTATTATGAGCTAAGTAGTATTCTATGGGGGCAGGTATAAACCTAATAACCATATTTCACCAAGTTTCTATAGAAAAATGTAAAGTCTCAAACAGTCAGCCTAACAAATGTTAAAATACAATCTAATCATAAATTAAGGATTGCCTGGTTGTGTTTAACAGACACAAGCATACCTACTAACACTTACATGAGTATGTAAACAAATATGTAAAAAGAAGAATGAACTGGCTAATAAGTGAACAGAAAAATAAATACAGGTACATACTTAGTTATGTGAAGAATAAGGGAGAAAACCATGACAGCTTAGGGAAGAGTAATATTTTCACCTTCCTGGGAATAACCACAAAAAGCTCACAACCTTTTCTGCCTCTAAATGTTTCCTGCTCCACTAACCACACCCAAGGGGCTTCATATCTCTAGAGGCAAGAAGAAACACTATAGAAGATGGATGAAAGGGACTAGCTTAAAGGAACCACAGAATGCTAATTTCTTTTTAGAGACAGGATCTCACTCTGTCACCCAGGCTAGAGCACAGTGGTGCAAGCATAGCACCTCAGCCTCCAGAGTAAGTAGGACTGTAGGTGTGTACCACCATGCCCAGATAGATTTTTTCATTTTTTATAGAGGCAGAGTCTCACTATGTTGCCCAGGCTGGTCTCAAACTCTTGGCCTAAAGCAATTCTCTTGCCTCGGCCTCCCAAAGTGCTCGGGTTTTAGGCATGAGCCACCATACCTGGCTGAATGCTAATTTCATACTAAATCTTGGTTGTCTAAGTACACAAAGCAGTAAACACACCGGATCAGTAGTGTCAGCAGAACTTTCAAATGTATTCAGGTGATTAACACCATCCTTGAGATCTTGGGCCATTTGTTTCAGCTGAGCATCTATACGCTCTGCTAATCTGTAACTGAAAAGGCAAGTAAAATAAAGGGATTAACAAAAAGTGTTTTCTCCACTACCTATTCTTGTTGACATATAAACATGACACTGCTAATTGGATTTGCCCTAATTCCCCTATCTTTTCAGTGGAGTTCAATTATGACCACTGATATATTTTCATGGATGCAGCATTTGTGAACTTATTATTACCATATTCTAAAAAGACTCCAAATGAGAAGGCTTTTATCTACTTTGCCATTTTTATCATCACCTATTTATCCTCCAGGTGAATACCCTGGGGATCTGTAGAGCAAATGAATCCTTTAAGGTGTCAAAATACACCTACAGGACATTTACATACAAAAGAGAAGTTATTTAGGGTTTGGCAATATTCAATAAATGCTGAGATGTCTTCAATGATCTTGAATACACAAATTTGCAAAATAAAACCTCATATAAATATACTCCATCAGGCAAAAAAGATGTTTTGAGAAATGAGCTTCATGATAATCAAAGATAGACAAATCTGCTAAGTTCACTAGTTGCCTAAATTCTCAAGATTTCCACACAAACTACACACAGGCGTGCACACACACGACCCAGTCAATAAATATGTTTATAAGAATTAAAGTGGCCAGAGGATTTTTCAACCTTAATGTGTATAAAGATTTAAAGAGTCAATTAGATTTGTAGGTAACAACTATCTACTGCCTTTCTACGGCATAGTACTTATGCCATAGAATTGGTTGCCTAGATTGTTGAAGATTCTGGTAAATATTTCATCACAATATAAATCTGGGCCGGATGTGGTGGCTCATGCCTGTAATCCCAGCACTTTGGGAGGCCGAGGAGAGTGGATTATGAAGTCAGGAGTTCGAGACCAGCCTGGCCAACATGGTGAAACCCCGTCTCTACTAAAAATACCAAAAATTAGCTGGGTGTGGTGGCACGTGCCTGTAATCCCAGCTACTCAGGAGGATGAGGCAGAAGAATCGCTTGAACCCAGGAGGCAGAGGTTGCAGTGAGCCGAGATCATGCCACTGCACTCCAGCCTGGGCGACAGAGCAAGACTTCATCTTGAATATATATCTGACTACAAAAGAGCAACTGGAAAGGAACTAATGTCATGAAGATTTCTTCAAACTATAGTTAGGATCTTATGGCCAAAAATGTAACTCTATATGTTTCAAAAAAATGATAGAATGCATAGAAAGCAATACAAAGAAAAGAAAAATTCACAAAGGTTGAAATACAAAAGCAGAAACTGGTTTAGGTTAATACAGATTAGTTGTACTTACCACATTTAATGCTCCTACAAAAAAGTTAACTTGCAAGCATGTTAAAAATAGGCCCAGTCTTAACTCATAATAAGTTATTGATAAAATGTGTCCAATTTAGTCTCAGTCTAGATTATGTTGTTCATTCATACAAATTCTAATACTTAATAAATTGACAGACTACCAAACCTCAGTTCCAAAGAAATAAAGTTACTTCGGAAACATTGGCACTGTACTGACAGAAGGTAAAGACTGAAGAGTTCACAAATAAAATATAGCCCTCCTAATACACTGACAAAATCACTCCATTTTTGAAAGCTATACAGTTTGCCTCCAGATTAACAAATTGCCTTTAAAATAGCAAATGATTTATCACTAAAGCAATTGCATGAACATTAGTTTTAGCAGAATCAACATAAAGAGGATACCACAAATATCCCACAATACCATGACACCACACACATAAAATTTGTACTTCTAATTTAAGAACAAATTTGACAAATACAAAACCTTTACAGTGAACATGCATAAGGTTGACAGTAATAACAATAAACAAAATGCTATAAAACAAAATTGCCAGAATGATTTCCTCATTTACAAGCATCCAGAAAAGATAAGCAGAAAACAGTCAAACAAATTGATAAATGTCAACTACAAAAGCTTGTCCCTTTCTACCGATTTGTATTCTTTGCCTTCCAATTCGACTTTTCCCCTCTGTTCCTGGAATGCTCTCATAATATGTAAGTCCTGCCCCATTCTTCAATCTTTATCCAGTTACTTACGTCTTCACACGCTCCTCATCTGCATCCTGCAGATAATGAAGTCCACTCTGGTTGCTCGTAGCCTCCTCTAAATAAGTCAACAGAAATTCTAGTTCCTGCTGCTCTGACAGGATAAAATCCAATTCTTGTTCCAACCTGAATAAAGTAAGTTAATAAAAGAGCTGATGAAAGGAATTTGGAGTGACAAAAAGAAAAGAGTTAACAAACTACAGAGGGAAAAAAAACACTGAATAAAAAGATAGGTCTTTAATCTTTCAACCAAGGAAATCTAAGGTTCTACCTTTTCTGATCCAGTTTCACTTTGTTCACTTCTCCATGTAAAATACTAATCTATAAAGAGAAATATGAATACAACAATATAAGTATTTGAATTTATATAACAATTTTAGAGCAATATTAATTTTCTCAAATACACTTCAAATATGAAAGATTTCCTTTTATTCAGGGTACTTATTACCTAAGGAATATATTTTGAACTGCTCACCAATATTGGAATAGAGAATTAACCACAGGGCTGGGTATGGTGGCTCATGCCTATAATCCCAGCACTTTGCGAGGCTAAGGCAAGAAGATCACTTGAGCCTAGGAGTTTGAGATCAGACTGGGCAATGCAGTGAGACCCTATCTCTACTGAAAAAACACACACATCATTAGCTGGGGGTGCTGGTGTGCCCCTGTGGTCCCAGCTACTTAGGAGGCTGAGGTAGGAGGATTGCTTGAGCCAGGGAGATTGAGGCTGCAGTGAGCTGTGATTGCACCACTGTGTTCCAGCCTAGGTGATACAGCAAGACCCTGTCTCAAAAAACAAAAACATAAACAAAACAACAACAAAGAAAACCACAAAACACAGGTCTATGTTCTTATGTTCATCTGTAAATACTTGCACAATATAGGTAGATTAATGAAAACATCTTCTTACCATCTCACCATTCTCAATCAATGTACGGTCCCAAGCATTGACCTGAGTGGCCTGGAGAAGAAAGTACTTCTCTTGATCTTCCAGCTCAAGGTTCCACTCATTTATAAGACCCTCCAGGTGACCATATGTCATCACAGGAGTTGCTACTACACTAAAACATAAAAGGATGCAGGATGATCCAATAATCATACTTTAAAAAGTGTGATCAGATTTTAAAAATGAACTCAGGAGGACTCTGAGAAGAAAACAGCATGTAAGGAGTTTCCCGTACCTGCACCCCAAGAAAACAAACATAACTGGTAAAGATGATTTAAAAAAACAACCCCTCAAAGTCACTTGAAATTATCCTAGAGGAATATAGTAAATAAAGATTTATTAAGAAACCTACTAAATCACAGCAAGAATAGCTAAAGTCTGTGCCATAATCTGCTCTTTCTCTTCCCCTCATCCCAGCTCAGCATGACAGAAGCTCCTTTCTGGGTAGGCATAGCTAAGGAGATAGGATTCTCTCTCCCCCAGCTCTTAGTCAAAGTGACCCATTCCCTGTCTGAGAAGTATCCACAAGAGAGTGGGCATTCCCCACTGGGCAGAACCATGTAGAACTCTGATTCCCCTGCCAAGTGGTATCAAAAAAGGCTCAGTAACTAGCTAATCTTTGATCCCTTGGCCAGCAGAGCCAGTCAATGCTGATTCCTCTGCTGTGGCAGTGTCAGCAGGGCTCAGTGGGAAGGTAATCATCAATTCCCTAAGTGGAAGACACAGGCACAATTCCAGTTCCTCCACCAGGGTTCTTTCTGTGGGATCCAATGACAAGTTGAACCTAAATTCCTACCCAGTAGCAACAAGGCTCAATGAGGCAGAAGAGGCAGGGTTTAGTCACCATTAGGCTTCACCTCTTGCCTCTGGTGTCAGAGAGACCCAGTGGGGAGCTGAATCTCTATACCCACCCAGCATCATTACAACTGAACAAGGTAATTCAAGTTAGGACCTGTAGGGATCCCACTTCCTACCATCCATGGGGTCAGCAATGCCCAATGAGAAGCTTGACCTCCACATCCACTGGCAAAGCCAGACTAAATGAGGTAGGGCAAAGAATGCCTAGTCAGTACTTTGTCCCCCTTCTCCCATGAGCCTGTGTCAGCTGGGCCCAGTAGAGAGCTAAGCCTTCATACCAACCAAGGAGGCTGAATGAAGTGATATGAAACAGAGTAGTTGACATCATGCTTCTTCCCTCCCCTTGTGTCAGTGGGGCCAACAGGAAGCTTAAATTCTGCCTCCACCTGCAGCAACTAAGCAGTGTGAGTCAGTCCTCCACTTCCCCTTGATCTGGGGGCTCCAGGGCCCAGCTGGGAACTGAGCTTACATCTCCACTTACTGGCAATAAAGTGGTAGCATGCAATGTTCGCCTTTCATGAGCAATGAGTCAATGAGGCTAAGCGGGAAGCAGAGTTTCCAAACCACCCATCTGCCTTGAGACAGCGTGTGAATAAGTGCTCCACTTTTGCTGGAGTGGTGTAGGTAAGGTCCAGTGGGAAGTTGAACATACAAACACACCCATCCCTTGTACTACATGTCAATAAAGAGATGCTTGATGAAAAAAAAAAAGATGAGATGGCCGGGCGCGGTGGCTCACGCCTGTAATCCCAGCACTTTGGGAGGCCGAGGCGGGCGGATCACAAGGTCAGGAGATCGAGACCACGGTGAAACCCCGTCTCTACTAAAAATACAAAAAATTAGCCGGGCGCGGTTGTGGGCGCCTGTAGTCCCAGCTACTCGGGAGGCTGAGGCAGGAGAATGGCGTGAACCCGGGAGGCGGAGCTTGCAGTGAGCCGAGATCGCGCCACTGCACTCCAGCCTGGGCGACAGAGCGAGACTCCGTCTCAAAAAAAAAAAAAAAAAAAAAAAAAAAAAAAGATGAAAATAGGACCTAGACTTTCCTAACATAATAGACAGAATGTCCAAGATAAAATTTTAAAAATTACCCATCATATCAAAACCCAGAAAACCCACTACTTGAAAGAGAAAAGACAACAGATGCCAACACTGAGAGGTATCAGATATTGGAATTATCTGAAAAGAATTTTAAAGTAACCATCAAAAAAAGGCTCAAACAAGCCATTTCAAATTTTCTTAAAACAAATGAAAAAATAGAAAATCTCAGCAAATAAATAGAAATTATGAAAAACAACCAAATGAAAGATATAGAACTGAAATGTAAAATAACTGAAATAACAAGCTCACCTAAGGAGTTTGATAAGAGAATGCAGTCAACAGAGGATAGAAGAAGAAAACTTGATGACAGACAAATAGAATTTACAGAAAAACAAAGAAAAACTTTGCAGAAACAAATGAAAAAAGTCTCAAGGACTTGGAGGACAATAATAAAAGAAGTAACATTTGTATGATAAGAGTTCCAGAAAGAGAGGAAAGAGAGAATGGGACTGAAAAACATATTAAAAAAAAAAAAAGATTGAAAACTCTCAAAGTTTGTCAAAAGATATAAACCCACAGATTCAAGAAGCTGGACAAACTCCAAACAGAATAACTCAAATCCACACTAAGACACAAAATAATTAAACTTCTGAAAACTAAAGACAAAGAAAAAAAATCTTGAAAGCAACCAGAAAGAAAAAAATGCATTACTTAAAAAGGAATATCAGTTTAGATGACAGTAGATTTCTCATCTAAAACCAAGCACTGAATGAAAAAAAAGTGTCAACAATGACTTCTGTATCTGGTGAAAATGTCCTTCAGAAATGAAGGGGGAGATAAAGATATTCTCACACAAAGTCAAATCAAGAGAATTTGTTGCTAGCAAACCTACCCTTGAAGATTAAACAGAAAGGAAATGAAAACAGAAGACTTGGAACATCATATAAAGCAGCGATCCCCAACCTTTTAGGCACCAGGAACTGGTTTTGTGGAAGACACTTTTTCCACAGACGGTGGGAGGGGCCTGCAGGAGGATCATCAGGCGTTAGATTCTCATCAGGAGTGTACAACCTAGATCCCTTGCATGTGCAGTTTACTATAGGGTTCACGCTCCTATGAGAATCTAATGTCTGATCTGACAGGAGGTGGAGCTCAGGCAGTAATTAATGCATGCTCACCTGCTGCTGGCCTCTTGTTGTGTGGTCCGGTTCCTAACATGCTACAGATCAGTACTGGTCTTTGACCCAGGGGTTGAGGACCCCTGATATAAAGGAAGGAATATCAAAATTGGTATAGACAAGGGTAAATATACTATTCTACTTCTCGTTTCTTAAATCATTTGATGGCTGAACTAAAAATTATAACCCCATGTGATGTGATATTCAATGTACACAGAAGAAATGGCTGAGACAACCATACTTAAAAGCTAAGAAGGGTAAAAGGAATTAAATGAAATTAAGGTTTCTGTATTTCACCCACACAGTGTAGTGGTATGACTACACTGTTGTAAGTAATGCATGTATCTGGAATACCTAGAGCAACCAGTAATAAAACTATACAAAATAATGTACTTAAAAACACTATTAACAGAACAAGATGAAACCCCCCAAAAATATTCAAACAACCGACAGCAGAGTAAAAAAAGGAAAGAGAAGAACAAAAATCAGAAGCAACAAATAAAATGGCAGATTTAAGCTCTAACATATGAATAGTTACCTTAAATATAAATGTGCTAAGCATACCAATAAAATACAGAGACTGGAAGAGTGAATAAAAAATGATCCAACAATATACTGTTTATAAGAAATTCACTTCAAATACAAGGATATATTAATACACAGTTTGAAAGTAAAAGAATGGAAAGAATGCAAGCTTCATTTTTTAAAAAGAAATGGCTATATTAATATCAAATAAAGTGGACTACAGAGCAAAGAAAATTACTAGAACCAAAGAGAGACATTACATAGTGATAAAGGAATCAAGGCATCAGGAAGGCTAACAATCCTACATGTGTAGGCGACCAAACAAGAAAGCCTCAAAATACATGAAATAAAAACTGATAGAGCTAAATGGAGAAATAGAGAAGTCCACAATTAAAGGCGGAGATTTCAAAAAGCCACTCTCCACAACTGAAAGAACTACTAGACAGAAAGACTCCAATAATACAGAATCTGAAATTACAGTGAAGCAACAGAATCTAATTTACATATATAGAACATTCCACCCTACAGCAGAAAACACAATTTTCAAATGTCCATGAAACATTCATCAAGACAGACTGTATACTCACCCACAAAACAAACCTAAATAAATATAAAAGAACTAAAATCATACAAAGCATATTCTAATACCACAATGGGATCAAAGTAGCGATAAATACAGAAAAAACAACAAGAAAATCTCCAAACACTTGGAAATTAAACAACACACTTCTAAATGATAAATTAGTAAAAGAGGGATTCACAAAGGAAATTTAATAAGTATATAGAGCTGAATGAAATCACAATATAACGTAATATGTAGGTCACAGTTAAGGAAGTGTTGAGTGGGGTATTTATAGCACTAAATGTGTATGTTAAAAAATAGGAAAAGTCTCAAATCAATAGTCTGAGTTCACACCTCAACAAACTAGAAAAAGAGCAAAATGAACGCAGTACAATCAGAAGGAAGGAAATAATAGAGTAGATATCAGTGAAATTGAAAACATGAAAAGAATAGAGAATAATTAATTAAACAAAAGCTGGCTCTTTGGGAAGAGATCGATAAAATTGATAAAAGAAAGACACAAACCACTAATATCAGAAATGAAACAGGAATATCCCTACAACCATTAAAAGGACAATAATGAAATACTATGAACAACTTTATACTCACAAATTTAACAACATAAAAAATGGGCCAACTCTTTAAAAACCACACATTCATCAAAGATTAACTAGATAACCTGAATAGTTCTAGAACCACTAAAGAAATTGATTTGTAATTTAAAATCCCCTTTAGCCTAAAAGCCCCTTTAGTGGAGCATGGTGGTTCACGCCTGTAATCCCAGCACTTTGGGAGGCCGAGGCGGGCAGATCACTTGAGGTCAGGAGTTCGAGACCAGCCTGGCCAACATGGTGAAACCCGTCTCTATTAAAAATACAAAGATTAGCTGGATGTGGTGGCAGGAGCTTGTAATCCCAGCTACTCAGGAGGCCTCGGCTGAGGCAGGAGAATCACTTGAACCTGGGAGGTGGAGGATGCAGTGAGCTAAGATCTTGACACTGCACTCTAGCCTGGGCATCACAGTGAGACTCTGTCTCAGAAAATAATAATAAGAAGTAAATAAATACCCCTATTTACATTATTTCTTTTAGAAAACAGAAAACAGAATACTTTTAAGATCATTTTATAGAGCCAATATTACCCTGATATCAAAACTAGAGACATAAAAGAAGAAGAAAACTACAGACTAATATCTCTCATGAACTTAGATACAACAGTCCTCAAACAAAATACCAGGAAACCAAATTTTTAAAAATGTATCAAAAAATTATACACCATGATCAAGTGGGATTTATTTAACATATGCAGGGCTGGTTGAACATCTGAAAATCAATCAGTGTAATCTACCACTTCACCAAGATAAAGAAACAGAATCTTAAAAGACTATCAACTGAGGCTGAAAAAGCATTTGACACAAATTGATTTTTGACAAAGGTGCAAAAGCAATTTGGGGGGAAGATAGTCTTTCAATAAATGATGTTAGAAAAACTCGACATCCACAGACAAAAAAAAATTAATCTTGACCTAAACCTCACACCTTATATAAAAATTGACTCAAAATGGATCACAAGCTTAAATGTAAAATGTGAAACTATAAAACTTTTAGAAAAACACAGAAGAAAATCTTTGGGATCTAGGGCTAAGAAAAGATTTCTTATAATTGACACTAAAAGCACAATTCATTAAAAGAAAATGTGATAAATTGTAACTCATTAATTAAAGGTTTTGATACAACAAAAGGACCCTGTTAAGAGGATAAAAAGCCAAGTTACACAGTTAAAGAATATACTTATAAGCCACATATCTGACAAAAGACTGGCATATAGAGTACATAACAAACTCTCAAAACCAAACAGTAAAAAAATCAAATAATCCAAATAGAAAATGGACAAAAGATATGAACACACATTTCACCAAAGAGGCTCTACTGATGGCAATAAACATGTGAGAAGACTTTCAACATCATTAGTCATCAGGGAAATGCAAATTAAAACCATAATGAGATATCACTTCACATCTGTCAGAAGGGCTAAAATAAAAAATAGTGACAACACCAAATTCTGGCAAGAATGCAGACAATCTGGATCACCCATACATTGCTAGTAGGCATGTAAAATGGCACAGTACCCTGGAAAAGAATTTGACAGTTTCTTAAAAAACAAAACAAACAAACAAAAAACATGTAACCACCATACCACCCAACAACAGCACTCCTAGGCATTTATCCCAGAGAAATACTTATATTCACAATAAACATGTACACCAATGTTCACACCAGCTTTTTTCATAATATCAAAAAAACTGGAAACAGCCTGTATGTCCATCAACAGGTGAATGGTTAAACAAACCATGGTGCATCCAAAATACCATGGAATACTACTCAGAAATAAAAAAGAACAAACTATTGATGCTCATGACAACTTGGGTGGATCACAAGGAATTATGCTGAATAAAAAATCCAATTCCCAAAGGTCACATATATATGACTCTATCTACACAACACTCTTGAAATGTCAAGATTATAGAAATAGAGAACATTAATTGTTGCTCAGGGTCAAGGAAAGGAGGGGAGTGGGTGTGGCTATATAAGGGCAACAGGAGGAATCCTTGTAGTGATAAAACTGTTCTGAATTTTGACTATAGCAATATCAATATCTTGGTTGTGATATTATACTATATTACTGTTAAGATGTTATCACTGGAGGAAATGATATAAAGACCATACAGAATGTTGTGTATTATTTCTTACATATACATGTGACTCTACAATTATCTCAAAATAAAAAGCTTAACTTAAAAAATGAACAAATACTAGAGAGAAACATCATATACAGGCTCCAGAGCCTGTATATCCAGAGTTTGACTGCCTGAATTTTAATCCTGGATCAACCATTAACAAGTATGCAACTATGAGCAGATTATAAAATCTCTGTATGCTCTCGTTTTCTCACCTACAAAATGGGAATGAAAATACTGCCTACCTCATAGGGTTACTGTGAGGATAAATGACATGATGCTTGTAATGCATTGTCATCTTGCCAAACATACAGTAATTACACAATAAGTGGTAGCTATTATTCGTAATAGTAATGATTCTATTATAATGATATTCAGAAGGCAAAGGTGTGCTGTTAGTTATTCAACTTCCTAAGCTACAGAAATCTTTCTCTTAACTGTTCCCTCAACTCAATCATTTAGCTAACTTTCAAATATTATTCTAAAGTTATCCAAGCAAATGTCTTGTACATGATAAATAAAATGAAACACATGCAAGTTTTTAAATAAATAGGCTTACCTAACAGTTGAAGTATAAGGTACAAGGTTTTCAAACCCTCTTGATGACAGTTGGTTTTGGTTCACAGTAAAGCCACTGGTGATTGTGGTAGTAGTGTTGGTGGTGAAAGTGGTGGTGGTAGTCGTTGAAGTTGTAACTGGAAAATAAAGTGTATAATGTTAGTAAGAAATGAGAAATTGTTTCATTTAAGCCTTTATCGTTCAGATTTAAAATTATGGAGGCATTTTTAAAAATACAAATTTGAACTCAAAGATGCAGATTTGAATTCAACACTGTTGTAATATGAAATAATAAATGGCAGGCCAGGTACCTGGATTAACTTTCCAGCTGAAAACTAAAAATCCTGGATAAATTCATAGAAAAATAAAACTTCTAACCAGCCCAATAACCATGAAAGAAATCAAATCAGTCTTCAAAATTCTTCTCATAAAGAAAACTCCAGTCCCAGATGTCACTGCTGGTAAGTTTTATGAAACTTTCAAGAAAAGAATAATTGCAATTTACAAAAGATCTCTGTACATCTATATCTTTGCATACTTACATGACTGTATCTGTGTAATTAATTCCTAGAAATAAAATTTCTAGATCAAAGTGTCAGCATGCTCTAAATTTTAACATAACTTGCCAAATTGCCCTATCTAAACGTTTGATTTTGCCAGTTTATGTCCCTATCAATAGGAAAGAGTGCCTATTTCTTTATACCACAGTCAATACTAGGCATGCATTTTTGCAAACCCTAGTCAAAAGCCTCTCAAAGCTTTATCTACAGCCCAGACTCTCTCTTATGTGTCTTTTTCTGTTACACCCCTATTAGAATGTCCTGCTCTCTATAGATAAAATCCTAAGTATCCTTCATGGCTTGACTCAAATTCTTTGTTCCCCATATTTATCACCTACTTCTCTCCTACTCATAGTTTCCTTTGGTTTTCTAAATTTCTGCAGCACTTTTGGGTCTTATTACACACTGAGCACTTAATGAACAATGCACAGAAAATTGTGGCTGCTAGGGAACTGGGAAGGTTTTATTTTCTTCTTTTTGGTCTCGGTATTTTCAAATGTTCTTACAACTAGTAAATGTTGCTTCTGTAACAAGGAATCTGTTATGAAAATATAATGTACATGATTGTTTGTTTTATGTTAGCTTTGCTTTCCAAATTAGCAATAGTTTCAGATTAATGGCCACACCAGATAAATTCATAAACCATGGTGCCTGCTACAACCACTGACTACTCTGGCGGAGGCTGGCCTGAGGGAACATTCCTGCTGAGGGAACAAGTTCAAATACCCATTCTTTGTTCCAGATAACTGTCCTTTTTGTTCCTGGTTCACAGTTGACTGGGCAGGATGGCCAACTGAAGGATGGGAAGCCATCCAATGTACTACTAGCAGCCTACCTGAGGGTCTGGCACAAAAAGCTCTAGCGAAACAGGATTAATATGAGTCAGAATTTCATTTCCAAAAATTTAGCAATATGGAAAAAATCTGACTCTAGGCAGATACTGGGAAATATTTCCAAAAGTATAGAAGGAATCCAACTATAGGCAGAGAGACTTGATAGGACTGACAGAAGAAAGAGATGAAGTAGAAGTAAGGGACCATGAGCAAGTCACAATTAAAGATAAGGTAAAGCAGGAAGGCAGAGAAAGAGGTAAGGAGACCAATGAGAAATTTAAAAAAAGAAAAAAGTAGACAAAGGGAGAATAACTGAATTATGCCTATGCAATATTTGATTTGGCAGGTCCCTAAAGGTGCCCTAAGAATAATCTTAAGTTCCAATTTCCTTAAAGTAACAGTGTCATGGCAATGACTTTACTTGAATTCCACGAGACTCCAATTCCTTTTTGGCCACAAAGGTTCTCATGATAATTCCCCATTCTTTATGTTAGCCCTTGTGAGGGTGAAATGTGCATCACAGAGGTAGACCATGCCCAATCACAAAGAAGCCCAGGAGTCACTATGGTTAGAACAGTGGAGAGATTACAGATTGGATCTTGCGTGATATTCTTTACAACCATAAGTCATCATTTTATTCATCTGAGAACAAAAATCTTATCTGAAAGGAAAACCTTCCTCAGAAATGCTAAAAATTAATGATAATGCCAATAGACTCCCTTTATTGATTAATTCACCCAAACACTGAGTAACTACTGCATTCAAGACAGAAATAATTTTTTTTTTAAATGAGCCCTTCTTGTAAAGGAGAATATCTTCACCCAAAGATGGTTTTCTAATAAAGTAATCTGTATTTCCTAACATCGATAGGTATTCAAAGATGTATAATTGGCTAGGCAGGGTGGCTCACACCTGTAATCCCAGCACTTTGGGAGGCTGAAGCAGGTATATCACTGGAGGTCAGGAGTTTGAGACGAGCCTGGCCAACATGGTGAAACCCCATCTCTACTAAAAATACAAAAATCAGCCAGATGTGGTGCACACCTGTAATCCCAGCTACTCAGGAGGCTAAGTGAGCAACAGAGCGAGATTCTGCCTCCAAAAAAAAAAAAAAAGAAAAAAAGAAAAAAAAAAGATGTATACTTAAGAGGAAACAGCAAATTCTAAGAATGTGTATACACACACACACACACACACACAGAGAGTATGGTACCATTTTTATAAAACAAATTTAATGTATGTCTGTATATGCTTAGAAAAAAAGTCTAGAAAGATAAACTGTTCTCTCTAGAGGGAGTGATATGTATATATGCATGTATGTATTGTTTTTACCTATAAGCAGCACAAACATGAAGGAATCCTGAGTCATTTTAAAATGGTATGATTATTTTAACTTCTTTTTTTTGTTTGTTTTTGAGATGGAGTCTCACTCTGTCACCCAGGCTGGAGTGCAGTGGCACGATCTTGGCTCACTGCAACCTCCACCACCCAGGTTCAAGCAATTCTCCTGCCTCAGCCTCCCGAGTAGCTGGGACTACAGGCACGTGCCACCACACCCGGCTAATTTTTTCTTATTTTTAGTAGAGATGGGGTTTCACTGTGTTAGCCAGGATGGTCTTGATCTCCTGACCTCGTGATCTGCCCACCTCAGCCTCTCAAAGTGCTGGGATTACAGGCGTGAGCCACCACACCCGGCCTATTTTAACTTTTTATACAGTTTTATTTTTGTTATCTTTCATGCTATTTTTAAAGGCATAAATTAACTCTGGCATAGTCAAATAATATTTCAATTAATACCTAGTAAAGGAATGGGTTTGGAAGTTGTATCACAGTCTGATTTTGCAAATTACAACTTTAGTCTTAACCAGTTAATACAGTCAATACTACATTATCTGTGTAGTAAAGTGGAAGTATGGTTCTAAAAATAATACAAAAAACTACATACCAAATTTGAACTCACATTTAAATAAATCTCATTCTGATAGTCTTAAAAATCATTGCATAAAATAGTGAAAATAGTCTTTAAAATATTCTACTATCCAGTTTTCCTATCCTGTCCCTGATCAACAACTATACATCTTATTCCATGCCGGAAATGGACATCATCACCTTCCCAGACTATAAAAAGCAAACTTCTCTTAAAATTTGGTGATTATACCTAGGGCAGAGAGTAATCCCAAGTGGCTGTAAATCTGCAGATACAAACGCTTGAAAGCTGTTCTGCAAGACTGGTTAGTGAGATGAAGAATCTGAATAAGTAAATACACTTGAAGAGAAAGAAAGGTAAGTAGGGAAAAAGAACACCCCAAATTGGGGCTGTCAGGTTGAGACATACCTAATGGGGAGAAGGGTAAGTGCGTTAGGTCCTGGTGGGTGAAATGATGTGTATTAGTCTGTTCTCACGCTGCTAATAAAGACATACCCGAGACTGGATAGTTTATAAAGGAAAGAGGTTTAATTGACTCACAGTTCCACATGGCTGAGGAGGCCTCACAATCATGACAGAAGGTGAATGAGGAGCAAAGTCACGTCTTACATGGTGGCAGGCAAGAGAGCTTGTGTAAGGGAACTCCCTTTTATAAAACCATCATATCTTGTGAGATTTATTCACTATCACAAGAACAGCATGAGAAAGACCCGTCCTCCTGATTCAGTTACCTCTCACCAAGTCCCTCCCACAACACATGGGAATTATGGGAGCTACAATTCAAGATGAGATTTGTGTGAGGACACAGCCAAATCATATCATGGTGCTAAGGGATGGGCTAGTGGCAGAAGTAGTATTTGTACGAAGGAATTTGAGACTTATATAGATAAGGGCTGGATATGACAGCATCATCAAAGAGGCTGCCCATTCATATTTCAGTGATTCAACCCATAACTAAAAGAACCAGGTTTTATTTTGTCATTGTTTTATGGGGAAATAATGTGTTACATTTTTTGCGAATATAGTAACTTGCAACGTTCTTATGACACACCCTTCACAAGTCTCATACATTGGCCAGTTGGCCTGCTAAACAGTAGAAACTCATAAGGTCATGTAAAAGAATAAATAAAGAGATGAGGCCAGGTGCGGTGCCTCATGCCTACAAGTTGAGCACTTTGGGAGGCCAAGGTGGGAGGACAGCTTGAGCCCAGAAGTTTGAGACCAGCCTGGACAATGTAGTGAGACCCCATCTCTACTAAAAAAAAAAAAAAAAAATCAGCCAGGCATGGTGGTGCACACCTGTAGTTCCAGATATTCAGGAGGCTGAGGTGGGAGGATCACTTGAACCCAGGAGTTTGAGACCAGCCTGGACAATATAGTGAGACCTCATCTCTACTAAAAAAAAAAAAAAAAAAAAAAAAAAAAATTAGTTGGTCATGGTGGTGCATGCCTGCAGTCCCAGGTACTCAGAAGGCTGAGGTGGGAGGATCACATAAATCCAGGAGATTAGGCTGCAGTCAGCTATAATCACGCCACTGCACTCTAACCTGGGTGACAAAGTGAGACTATATCTTAAAAAAAAGAGAGGGATAATATACATGTCTGTTTAGGAATAATTATTTTAAGCTTAAAAGGGATTGACTTTTAGTTTAAGCCAGATTTAAAAAGAGTCATTTCATCCCTAAGTAAACTTTTTAAAGTAAAAACAAATAAGACTGCTCCAAAATGGAGTATAACTTAAAAGACAGGTTTAGGTAGAAGACCCCTTATCACCCAGCTCACAATAGCTATGGGGCAATGGATAACCAAGTCTTCTTCCACCTACAACCTAACTAGCTCCTAACTGGCAGAAACAAATTTAGAATAGGTCTAGAGAAACTCCTGTAATCAACTTTAGAAGAGGGTCAACTTTAATAGAGGTCAAAACTTAAATTAACTTTTAGAGAAAAAAAGAAAACTTTATCAATCTCAACCAGCTAAATACTGTGATCAAGAACAAAAATTCTTAAGTTTGATGGTTGGCAAGAATTTGGCAGCTGTTTTGCCTGTAGTCATCTCAAAGAAGTAACATCATTGATATCAATTGTCTCATTCTACTCTTTGGCAATCATCTACATAAACATATTAGTGTACCTTTTGGATCCTCTGATGAGATGGTCAAAACCACTTAGCCCTAAAAGCCATAGAACTTACTTACTGCTTGTTATAAAGCACATTTCCAGTGAGAGCCCCAAGACATCCTGATACTTCTAAAATTTTATTAACTACAGTAGGAGCTGCTCCACCTGCTCCAGGGAATTTTAATGCAAATCCCAAGGTTATAATATTAAATGTTCTAGCCGAAGTTGTTGGAGCACCAACAGCAGAGAACAACATAATATTAACTATTACCCTTTAAATCAAAAACAGTGAGAAATTTATATAGTCTTTTTCATCTGAAGAGTCCTTTAGAAACTTTTGGTTAAACTTTAAAATACCATGGTCAATCCATTTATATGAAATGTCCAGAAAAGGCAAATCTATGGAGATGGAAAACAGATTAGTGGTTGTCTGTGGCTGAGGGATCTTATTAGAATGATGTAAATGCTCTAAAACTAAATACAGTAATGGTTACACAATTTGATAAACTTACTAAAATTTCTGGATTGCATACTTAAAGTAAGTTAATTTTATGATGTATAAGTTATAATTCATTAAAGTTAATTAAAAGATATTGTGGTCCCAATATATTTTCATTTTGTAGACAAGGACATCAGAGGGAGATAAGTGGGGGAACCTGTCAAAGGTCAGAGAGCAAGTTTTGACTGAACAATAATTTTAACTCCAAACCCTGGACATGGTCATATTCATGAAATCTATCATAGTTGAGAAGGATACTGCTTACATATATCAAAATGGTTCCAGAATCATAGTCATGTCTCAAAATTGAAGTCTAAGTGGTAGAAAATATAAGTCACGTGGTAACCAATCTTAACTAATGCCTAACTATGCCAATAGCACAAGAGGATGGTGATGGTTAATTGAGCATTATTCATGCTCAATTAAGCATCAAACATTTTCTGGCTAGTTTTATTCCCAGGAATGGAGACAATCTTACTGTCATAGAGCTGGGGAGGGGGGCTATTACAGCTAGGATACAACAAAATTTAATGATGAACATTATGATATTGTGAAGAAGAAACTTTGAAAGAAGTCAGTTTATAGAGACCTGTAAGAAAAAATTGCCTAAGACCTACAACTTTCTTTCTTTCTTTCTTTCTTTCTTTCTTTCTTTCTTTCTTTCTTTCTTTCTTTCTTTCTTTCTTTCTTTCTTTCTTTCTTTTTTCTTTCTCTTTCTTTCTCTCTCTCTCTCCCTCCCTCCCTCTCTCTCTTTCTTTCTTCCTTTCTTTCCTTTTTTTTTGTTTGACAGGGTCTTACTATGTCACCCAGGCTGGAGTGCAGTGGTGCAATCTTGGCTCACTGCAGCCTTGACCTCCTGGGCTCAAGCAGTCCTCCCACCTCAGCCTCCCCAGTAGCCAGGACTACAGGCACGCACCACTATGTCCGGCAAATTTTTGTATTTTTTGTAGAGATAGGGTTTCGCCATGTTGCCCAGGCTGGTCTCAAACGCCTGGGCTCGAGCAATCCACCTGCCATGGCCTCCCAAAATGCTGGGATTACAGGCATAAGCCACTGAGCCTGGCCTGAATTCAATATTTCCAACATTTGCTATTACTATACTAATGGAAAATGTGTAACAAAGAAGTTGAGGTTACAAGATAATGTCTCACATCTCAGCTCAAAGCATCCAGATAGATGGTCCTCTTCAAGAGGAGAGGTCACAAGGCATCACACAATGTCAATTAGAACCCCAAAACTACAGCTGGCCCTTTGTCATGTTCCACTTCTGATAGGTAAAATGTAAGGACCACAAACCAGGTCGGTATGGAAAAACACACTATAGGAAGGCTCCAACATTTATTTCCCATTTTATCTTAGTCACATGGATAAGGACTTCTTCCCTTCAGACATACTTGGCAAAACTCCCACTCTCCCTACTGTTAATAGCTTCAAGAAGTTGTTTCAAAGCATCACAATATTAATGAATTATATGCTTAAAGTTAGCATTTTAAGCTATAATAACCATGTTAACATAAAAAAAATTCACAGCTAAAGCCATGAGAATTAGGTTCTTAAGCAAAGCTACTATTGATATCAGCAATTATAAATGGGTTCAAGAATAATGATAATTTCTGAGACACAGGAGATCTGTAGCATATACTGGCAAATTGAGTAAGGTGGCCTCATGAGAAATTACAGTATTTTCTTTGGAATTAGTAACTTACATGAGAGCCCAATAGCAGCAGTGGAGGTCAAAGCATTTGATATTGAGGTAAACTGCATGGTGCTTGAACTAGTGGTGGTGGCAACAGCAGCTGCTGGAGCCAAACCTAAAAATCAAAGTAACAAACGGAAAAATATGTCACTAAAAATAATTTTTAAAAGTAAAACACCATTATAACAAGGTTCATCAATATGGAGAAATAAAAACAAAGCAAGGAAAAGCAGGTATCCTGAAACCTAATCAATAAGACAGAGTAAAAGCTTGATTAAAAAAAGTTCATTGGTACTACTTTAGTATAGTCAGTCTTCTAGCACCATCATAACAAAGAAATTCTACTTTACTGAAAAAGAAGTCCTAAGAGGGGGGATCCACTTCCAGAACTGCAGCATAAAAAGTCCCATGAACCTGTTCCAAGTAAATCCATAACCAGCAAAAAGTTCCAGCAAAAAGTTGTTTTTTTTTCTTTAAATTGGAAATGGCTAGAAATTGTTCTAAGAGCCCATAGCAAATGAAGAAACATTTATTCAAGAAAATCTGCTAAAACTCAGTAATCTAACAGTGACAGTCTATGGCATATGAGCCACAAAGCACTCCTTTCCTTTCACCATCCCCTTGTCTACCTTGACAGAAGCTACTCCCCAGGGAGGGGTAGCCAAAACTGGACTCCCTCTGCCCCCAGCTCTCAATCAAGGAATAGAGTATCCCAATGGGAGAGACAAAGCATTTCTTATCACTTCCAACACAGAGTTGAAGGGGCGAAATTCCTGTTGAGTATAGCCAAGAGTTCAAGGGCTCCCTTCCTTTACTCACAGGGTGGAGACAACCCCAAGCAGAGAAGGCTGAGAATACTGAGGCCCCAATCACCCTCACCCTGATTATCCCAGCCCAGTTCACTTGCAGGGTTAAGGTCCACACCTGAAGAGGTAAGCAGGAAGACCAGTGGCTACTGTCACTGCCCAGTACCCAAAGCACTGGCTGAACGATTCTGCCCAGGGATAAAGACCATTCATAAGAACAGAGAGCTCCCAAGCCATCCCCAAAAGAACCGACTTTATTGAAACAGAGTGTGAGGACATTCAAGTCCAAAACCTTACTCTAAAAAATGGAGATTTGGGAGGTAAACAATTAAGAGGAGGCAGGGAGCTTTATGAGAAAAATAATTTAGGGTGTAAGTCGGCTAGTTTATCAGCGATAACCAGGGGAAAAGAAAGCTGAAAAGGGCTGTCCTGAAATCAGAAGAGTTAAGTACTGATGTACACTACAACATGAATGAATCTTGAAAACATTATGCTAAATGTAAGAAGCCAGACCAAACAAACAAACAAACAAAAAGCTTCATATTGTGAAATTCTATTTATATGAAATGTCCAGAATAGGCAAATTCATAGACAGAAAGTATATTAATGATTCGCAGGGGCTGGGAGGAGTAGGTAATGGGGAGTGACTGCTAATGGGTATAGGGTTTTTTGTGGGAGGGCGATGAGAATGTTCTCAAATTACATAGTGGTGATAGTTGTACACTATGTGACTATATTAAAAACCACTGAATTGTATACTTAAAAATGGTGAATTTTAAGATATGTGAATTATACCTCAATTATGCTATTATTTAAAAAAACACATTATCATCTCAATAGAAGCAGTAAAAGCATTTGATAAAATCCAATACCCTTTCATGGCACAAACACTCAACAAATTAGGAAGAGAAGGGAGCTTCCTAAACAGGATAAAGGGCACTAATGAATAAGCTATAGTAACATCACACTTAATGGAGAAAGACTAAATACTTTCCCACTACCATCAGAAACAAAACAAGGATGTCTGCTCTAACCACTTCGATTCAACAATACATTGAAAATTCTAGCCAGGACAATAGGCAGGAAAAAGAAATAAAACGCATGTGGATTGAAAAGAAAGAAGTAAAACTATCTCTATTCATAGATGACATGATCATGAACACAGAAAATTCTAAGAAATAAAAAATCTACTAGAACAATAAACAAGTTCTGTAAGGTTGCAGGATACAAGATTAATATACAAAAATAAATTACATTTCTATATTATAACAATGAACAATACAAAATGAAAGAAAGTAAGAATATAATTCCATTTATGATTGCTCACAAAGAAATACTCAAGGACAATTTTTAAATTACATAATGTACACAAAAATATGAAACATCATTTGAAGAAATTAAAGATGTTCTAAATAAATAAAAAGATATTATGTTTACGGATCAAAAGACTTACTATTGTTAATATGGTGTGAGAGACAGAAAACTGGTCCCCAAAGATGGCCTAATACCCAGAACCTGTGAACATATTGCCTTACTTGATAAAAGGGACTTTACAGATGAGATTAAGGTTAAATACCTTGAGATATCCTGAATTATCCAAGTGAGAAAATTTAATGACCCCAATCCTTTAAAGTAGAGAACCTTTCCAGGATGTGGTCAGAGGTAGATGTGACTACAAGAGAATGGTCAGAAAGACACAAAATTGCTGATACAAATGGCCAAGAAAGCACATGAAAACATGCTCACTATCCTTAGTCATTAGGGAATTGCAAATCAAAGCCACAATGAGATACTGCATTATACCCATTAGGATGGCTATAATCAAAAAGATAGATCAAGTGTTGATGAGGACGTGGAGAAATTGGAATTTTTTTACACTGCTGTTGGAAATGTAAAATGCTGTACCTTTTTGGAAAACTGGCATTTCCTCAAAGGGCTAACATAGTGTTACCGTATGACCCAGCAATTCTACTCTTAGGGATATATATATATATGCTAAAAAGAGATGAAACATATATTCACACAAAAACATATATGTGAATATTCATGGCAGTATTATTCAAAACAGACAAGAGGTAGAAACCCAAATGCCTATTAACTGATGAATAGATGAATAAAATACAGCGTATCCATGCAATAGAATTGTACTTGCCGTAAAAGAAAAAGTAGTAATACATGCTACCACATGAATGAGTTTTGAAAGCATGCTAAGTGAAAGAAGCTAGTCACAAAAGACCGAATAATATATTATTCCATTTATTAAAAATATATGATTCCATTACAGAGACAAAATGTAGATTAGTGGTTGCCAAGGACTGGGGAAAAGGAGGAATGGGCAATGACTGCTAATGGGTAGAGAGTTTATTTTGGGGATGATGAAAATATTCTAATATGGCCTGTTGTAATGGTGGCTGCATGCTCTGTGAATCACTGAACTGTACATTTTAAATGGGTGAACTGTACAGTACGTAAAGAATAAATGAAGGTCTGGAATAAATTTTCAGAAAACAGATTACCTGCCTCTTTAAAAAGAAAACTATAAGAATAAATTAATGCATAACAACACAAATAAGATTAATGAGTTACTTGAAAGCAAATTTCATATCTTTTCATCCCCACTACAGATCAATGCACATGGCACATAATAGTAATCGTTCAATAAGTGTTTCTGCTGAATTGAACCAACTTTTTCTAGACTCTAACACACAATTACAGATATTCTATTTCACCTTTAAAAGGAAAAGGTGCTTAATAAGTAACTGTACTTGCATCTATTATTGCCTGCATTCAACTGTCATGGTGACAAATGATGTAAGATTCTGCTATCCAAAACATCTAGGTCCTCTGGGGGTGAAAGAGACAGAAAGGAGATATGGGGAAGGAATTGGAAACTTTACCACATACAAAAACTACTTAAAATTTATACAGCGCAATACTCCTATGTTTCATTTAGGAGAAGAATCATATGTATACTTTAGAGAAATAACCAATTGTACTTTGGGAGGCCAAGTCGGGAGGATAGAGGTCAAGAGATAGAGACCATCCTGGCCAACATGGTGAAACCCCGTCTCTACTGAAAATAAAAAATAAATTAGCGGGGTGTAGTGGTGCACGCCTGTAGTCCCAGCTACTCAGGAGGCCGAGGCAGGAGAATCACTTGAACCCAGGAGGCGGAGGTTGCACTGAGCCAAGATTGCGCCACTGCACTCCAGCCTGGCGACAAAGCAAGACTCCATCTAAAAAAAAAAAAAAAAAAAAAAAAAAAGGAAGAAAGAAATAACCAATTGTATAGCGAAGGCATTTATATTTACAATTCATTACCTATCTGAGAGGTTGAATTTTTTTTTATTATTATTATTATACTTTAAGTTCTAGGGTACATATGCATAACGTGCAGGTTTGTTACATATGTGTACTTGTGCCATGTTGGCATGCTGCACCCATCAACTCATCAGCACCCATCAACTCATCAGCACCCATCAACTCATCATTTACATCAGGTATAACTCCCAATGCAATCCCTCCCGCCTCCCCCCTCCCCATGATAGGCTCCAGTGTATGATGTTCCCCTTCCCGATACCCAGAGGATTATAAATCATGCTGCTATAAAGACACATGCACACGTATGTTCATTGCGGCACTATTCACAATAGCAAAGACTTGGAATCAACCCAAATGTCCATCAGTGACAGACTGGATTAAGAAAATGTGGCACATATACACCATGGAATACTATGCAGCCATAAAAAAGGATGAGTTTGTGTCCTTTGTAGGGACATGGATGCAGCTGGAAACCATCATTCTCAGCAAACTATCGCAAGAACAGAAAACCAAACACCGAATGTTCTCACTCACAGGTGGGAACTGAACAATGAGGTTGAATTTTGAATATGGGTTTCATCGGTACTTCAATTTTTTTCATTTGAAATTGCCTATTCATGTCACCTGCCCATTTTTACATCAAAGAATACTGTCTTATTACTGATATTTTCAAATTTTATTTTAAAATTACATAGATATATTGCATAATAGTGCATAATAGTGGGGGTTGGGCTTCTAGTATACCCATCAGCCAAATAGTGAACACAGTACCCAATAGATAATTTTTCAACCTTTACCCCCACCCCCAACTCTCTCTCTTTGGAGTCCCTAGTGTTTATTATTTTCATCTTAACGTCCATGTGTACCTACTGTTTAGCTCCCACTTATACATGAGAACATGTGATATTTGATTGTCTTTTTCTGAGTTACTTCACTTAGTTAGGCCTCTGGCTCCATCCAGGATATCGCAAAGGATATGATTTCATTCTTTTTACGGCCGCATAGTCCAATCAACCACTTATGGACATTTAGGTTGATTTCATGACTTTGCCATTGTGAACAGTGCTGCAATAAACATATAAGTGCAGATGTCTTTTTTATATACTGGTTTCTTTTCCTTTGTGTAGATATCCAGCAGTGGAATTGCTAAATCAAAAGGTGGTTCTATTTTTAATTATCTGAGAAATCTCCATATTGTTTTCCATAGAAATTGAGACAATTTACATTCCTACCAACGCTATTACTGATTTTTAATAAAAGTGTATATCAAGGCTATTTATTTTGTCATATGTTGCAATAATTCCTCTACCCCAGTTTGTCATTCAGTTTTTATTTTATTTTTATGTAGTCAAATCTTTCCAACAGTTTTTTTCTGGTCTATGTCTCCATATAATAGTCTGTGTCTTCATATCATGTTTAAAAAGACTTTTCTCTTAAACATATGAAAAGGTGCTCAACCTAATTTTTAAGAGAAAATTGCAAATTATAACTACATTGAGAATAATTTCATTTAACAAATGACAATAAGTCAAAAACTAAACACACTCTGTTAAGGACACTATAAAGAAGCAGGCAGCCTCACAGGTTCCAAATGGGGGAATAAATTGGTACAACTATGGGAAACAAGTGGTCAATGTTTTAAAAATTACAAACGCATCTATCTTTTGAAACAGCCATACTTTTTCTGGAAATTTAGCCCCAAAAATATACTTGCATACCTGTAAAATGACACGTAAAATGATACCAATTGCATCACTGTTTGCATTAGTAAAGGATTATGTAAACAACCCAAATGGCCATCAGCAAGGGACTGGATATATAAATTATAGCACATCCAGAGCATGGAATACTATGATCCTATAAAAAATACTGAGGAAAAACATACTGAGGAAGCTCTCTATGTACTGACTAATGTGAAGACATTCCAAATGTATAAAATAAGCGTATAAAGTTTTTAAGTTTAAAAAGCAAGGTACAGAATAGTGTATAGAGTATACTATTTATATCAAAAAAGGCAGAGGACTAAGAATACGTATTTTTATTTCTCAACAAACTCATGAAGAAGCTCTGGAAAGACATATACAATTACAGTGGTTAACTGAGTATGGGAAGGGGGCAGGGGTAATAAAGATGCAGATGGGGAATAATATACCTATTTGTGCTATTTATAGTTTTATTTTTGAACCATTTGACTATATTATTTTAAACTCCTATAGAAATGCTTATCTCAACTCCAGAAATATTATTTACATATTTTCATATTCACCTGTGCTTTAAAAAAAATTTATGGTTTCACTTTTTTTTTTTTTTTTTTTTTTGAGTCGGAGTCTCGCTTTGTCACCCAGCTGGAGTGGTGCAGTGGCACGATCTCGGCTCACTGCAACCTCCGCCTCCTGGGTTCAAGTGATTCTCCTGCCTCAGCCTCCCTAGTAGCTGGGACTACAGGCATGCACCACAATGCCCAGCTTTTTTTTTTTTTTTTTTTTGTAGTGACGGGGTTTCACCATGTTGGCCAGGCTGGTCTTGAACTCCTGACCTCAAGTCATCCACCCACCATGCCCTCCCAAAATGCTGGGATTACAGGCATGAGCCATGAGCCTAGCTATGGTTTTACTTTCTACCTTACCCCCAATAACTGGTTAGCCAGCTACTGCAATTCATTTATTCACTACTGTATTCTCTATCTCACAAATTTGAAATGTCACCTTCACAAGCACAGGTTTGTTTCTGTATGGTACTATAAAATATTTCACTGATTTTTCTTTCTATCCCTGTTCCATAGCACTAGAATTATTTTTTTATGTTACATAATATTTTAAATTTACAGGAAAAGAATAAATTTATAATAATTTTCACATGTTTTCTTACAAGTTCTCATTACTTTCCTTAAAAAAAAAAAAAAAAAGAGGTGGCTAGTCTCATGCATTTATTCCCCCATATAAACTCTGAAATCTTGTCAAGTCCTTCCTTCCTTTCCTTCCCCCAATGATTCCCATTATGGTTTTACAAGAATTGCATTAAATGTATAGATTAATTCAAAGATAAATGACATCCTTATCTTATAGGGTCTGAGCATTCAGTGGGTCTTTTCATTTATTCACATCCTCTTTTACATTCATCAGTAAAATTTTGTGGTTTGCTTCATCTAAGTCATGCACATTTTTAAAAGTTTACTCCTATGCATCTCATTCTTTTGGCTGAAATTGTTAATTAGACCTTTCTCCATTATATTTCCCAACTGCTATTGCTTAAACATGGGAAAGCTATTGATTTTTGTATTATTTATTTTGTAACTGGTCATATTACTGAAACCTCTTCACTATCTCTAATTAAATTTACACTTGATTTATGCCCATATTTTAAAATCTTGATCATTTGTCCCAGATACTGGCATAATTTCAGGGGCCTGACCTTAAATCACATACCTAAAGATAACTAGGGGAGCAAATACCACTTAATATGATTTGCTTTCAAGTTAAATGAATCTTAGAAAAGGATTTAAAAGCCAAAAATCTTAGCTTCCTAATCATAGGACAAGATCAGAGTTGTTCGACATTACCAAATAAGTCTTTGCTGTGGGGGACTGAACTGTGCGCTGTAGGATGTTCAGCAGCATCCCTGGGCTCTCATGCCGGTAGCATCTCCCTAGTCTTGACAACCAAAAATGTCTCCAGATTTGGTCAAAATTCACCCATGGTGGGGCCAACTGTCTCCAGTTGAGAACTACTGAACTAGAAGAAGGGTTCAATATCACAATTTCCTCCATCTAGTGCTATAAGGATCCCCAAATCAGCCTTAATTCCTTTATGTTTAAGAACTTAAGAAAATGCCAACTATCTTAATAAATAGTAGGACATAGAAAATAGCAATTTTTTAAAAAGAGAATAGAGGTAGTGGCCTTACACTACAAGATAGGGGGGCATGCTACAGTAACAAAAATGGTGATACTAGAATAAGAAAAAGAGATCAACAGAACAGAATAGAAAGTCTAGAAGCAGACTCAAGCCAAGTCAAACAATAATTTGGTGTATCAGGAAGGCAGCAATTTCAACTAATGAAAGGATGTCTATTTAACAAAATACAATAGTTCAATTCACTAATCACTTACGGGGAAAAAAATTAAGATTCTTAAAAATATAAAACACAAAATAACCAAAAAAATAAGAATATTGAGATGGAAAGGCCTACATAAATAAGCTTTGAGAGAACCCCTAAAAAATGAAAGTTTTGACAACATAATAACTAAAATCTTAGGCTAGGTGTGGTGGCTCATGCCTGTAATCCCAGTGCATTGGGAGGCCAAGGGGGGAGGATCATTTGAGGCCAGGAGTTCAAGACCAGCCTGGGCAACATAGCAAGACCCTGTCTCTAAAAAGAAAAATATTAGCCAGGCATGGCAGCATGTGCCTGCAGTCCTAGCTACTCGAGAGGCTGAGACAAGACAATCACCTGAGCCCAGGAGTTTGAGGCTGCAGTAAGCTGTGATTGTGTCACTGCACTCCAGCCTGGGCAGCAGAGTGAGACCGTGTCTCTAATTAATTAAAATCTCAAGGACTTCCATTTCAGGGCAGACGGAGTAGCTGTACTTCTCCCTCTTCTTCCCCCTAAATATAACTAAAACCCCAGGACATTATGTATAAAATAGACGTAAGAAGCCCAGGAGTGGTGGCTCACACCTGTAATCCTAGCACTTTGGGAGGCTGAGGTGGGAGGATCACTTGATCTCAAGAGTTCAAAACCAGCCTGAGCAACATAATGAGACTCTGGCTCTATTTCTTAAAATAAAAGAGAGAGAGAGAGAGAGAGAAAAGTAAAATAAGATAAAAAATAAATAAACCTAAGAAGATCCTGAAAGGTAGAAAGAAGAAGGCAAACTGGCTAGGGATTCCAAGACCAAAGGAACAATATGGTGGTGAGTTCCCTAGGTTTTCTTTTTGCCTCATATTTCCCAGGCTTGGAGTTGAACAGGCTGGCAACCCAGAAATGACAATGGGTATAAATTTTTCAAAAAGTCCTAACAAAAAGGTCTGCTTTTTTAGACAAAGGGCAAGGAAGGGCAGCCTAGCAACTCAGAAAACTTTTAGACGATAATCACTCTAACTATAACCAACCACCAGAGAAAAATCTGTGGTCCTATCTGCACTCAGGCCAGCAAACACCAAGTGGACAGCCTAGACACCCACCCTTGTGAGGCTATAAAATGGCATCCCAACACCCTCACCAGGGTGGTGTCAAAGAAGGCCAAATTCGAAGCCAGGTTTTTCATCCCTGCCAGCAGTTAATGAACTCCATTCTCACCTTGTCAGTAGAAACCATATTGGGGGCAGGAATCCCCACTCCACCTAGCAGTAACTTGGAGATCCTCATTTCTGGTGTCCGCTGAGACCACATATGGAAACTGAAGTCCTACTCCCATTCTGCAGTAAAAAGGCAGCATTTTTACTGCCAGAACAATGTCAAATAAAGTCAGCCAAAGCAAAAGGTTTAAATCAGATCCAGAGTCTCATAACATAGTATGAACATATCTAGGTTTCAATTTAAAAATCACAAAGATTTTAAAGAATTCATGTAAAACAAATTCATCAACAAACAATTATAAACACACTTCAAACAAATGAAAAAAACTGCCTCAGCACAAAAAAAGAGAAGAAAGAAAGAGAGAGAGAGACAGAGAGAGAGAGAGAGAAAGAAGGAAGGAAGGAAGGAGAAAGAAAGAAAGAAAGAAAGAAAGAAAGAAAGAAAGAAAGAAAGAAAGAAAGAAAGAAAGAAAGAGAAAGAAAGAGAGAGAGAGAAAGAGAAAGAAAAAGAGAAAGAAAGAAAGAAAGAGAAAGAAAGAAAGAAAGAAAGAAAGAAAGAAAGAAAGAAAGAAAGAAAGAAAGAAAGAAAGAAAGAAGGAAACTCTTGGTAAAGAAAGAGAAGTTATAAAGAACCAAGCAAAAATTTTAGAATGAAAAATTTGTAATAGAAGAAATGCAAAGGTTGGTAGAAGGAACCAGTAGTAGAATAGAAGGAGAGTATAGAAATAAGAATCAGTGAACAGGATGATAGAATAATAGAAATTATCCAATCCAAACAACAGGGAAAAATAGACTGAAAAAAAATTAACAGAGCATCAGGTCCTGTTGGACTATAAGCAAGAACTTAACTTTCATGTCATCAAAGACAAGAAGAGAAAGAGGGTAGCGCTAAAAAGTAAATAATAGCTGATAGAAAAAATAGGTGAAAATGTCCCAAATTTGGAAAGAGGCATAAATGAACAGACTCAAGAAGCAGAGCGAACCCAAAAAGGATAAACACAAAGAAATTTACACAAAGACACATAACAATTAAACTTCTGAAAACTAAAGACAAAGAAAAAAACTTGAAAGCAGTAAGAGAAAAATGGCATCTAACCAAGAGAGAAAAGACTATTTGAATGACAGAGGATTTCTCATCAGAAAGCAGGAAAGCAAGAAAGAAGTAGCCCAATACTTTTCAAGTGCTGAAAGAACTGTTAACTCAGAGAAAACGAAAATATCCTCCAGAAAAAAGAGAGGAAATCAAGGCATTGAGAGATGAAGGAAAGCTCAGAAAATCTGTTGCCAATAGACTACCGTAAAAGTAGTCCCAGCTACTCGGGAGGCTGAGGCAGGAGAATGGCGTGAACCTCGGAGGCACAGCTTGCAGTGAGCCGAGATCGCACCACTGCACTCCAGCCTGGGCGACACAGTGAGACTCCGTCTCAAAAAAAAAAAAAAAAAAAAAAAATGGCTAAAGGAAGTTATTAAAACAGAAAGGAAGTTATAAAAGAAGGAATCTTGGAACCTCGGGAAGTAAAAAACAACAAATAAAAGCAAAAATATGGGTAAATATAATAGGCTTTCCTTCTTACTTTCTGTTTTCTTAATTATGTTTGAAAGCTGAAGCAAAAATTATAAACCTATCTGATATGGCTCTAAATATACGTAGAGGAAATATTTAAGACAATTACATTACAAATGGAGAAGGGTTAAGGGACATACAGGGAGGAACAATTTTTAGACTTCACTCAAACTGGTAAAACAGCAATGCCAGTAGACTGTGATAAGATATATATACTGTATATAATATCTAGGGTGACCGTAAAAGCTATACAAAAAGATACTCTCAAAAACACTATAGACAAATCAAAATGGAATTCTAAAAAATGTTCAAATAACCAATAGGAAGGCAGAAATGGAAAACAGAGAAATGAAAATCGTAATTTAAAAAATGACAGACTTAAGCCCTAATACAGCAATACAATAATTATAGTACATGTAAATGGCCTATACATACCAATTAAAAATTGGTACAGGGAATTAAAAACACAACTCAACTATATGTTGTCTGTAAGAAAGTCACTTCAAAAGTAATGATATAGGCAAGTTGAGTAAAAAGATAGGAAAAAAATATACCATGCAACATTAAACAAAAGAGAGTAGGGAGTAGATATATTATTAGCAGACAAAATAGACTTCAGAACAAAGAAAATTACCATAGACAGAGGAGGATATTTACACAATGATAAGAGGGCCAATCCTCTAAAAAGTCTTAGTAATCATATGTGTATGAACCAAACAACAGAGCTTCCAAATATGTAAAGCAAAAACTGATGAAACTTACAGAGAAATTCACTATTACACAGTTAGAGATTTCAATACCCCTATCTTACCAACTGATAGAACTTATCAGAAAATTAGCAAGGATACAGAAGAACTCAAAAGCATCATGAACCTTCAGGATCTAATTGATATTTATAGAACACTTCACCCAACAAAGCAGAATACACATACTTTTTGCTTTTAAAAATCAATTTATTGGGTATATTTAATATATTCAACCTAATGTTATGGGATACATATAAATAATAAAATAGTTACTATAGTTAAGCAAATTAACATACCCATCATCTTACATAATTATCCATTTTTTGTGTAACAGCAAAAATCTACTCAGTTTTGCAGATACTCTTAATACAGCACAATTTTGTTAACTATAATCCTCATGATGTTATATATTAGATCTCTAGACTTGTTCATCCTACATATCTACTACTTTAAAAAAATGTCAATAGCATTTGGGGTACAAGTGGTTTTTGGTTACATGGATGAATTATATAGTAGTAAAAAAAAACACATACTTTTCGAGCTGGGCATGGTGGCTCACTCCTGTAATCCCAGCACTTTGGGAGCCGACGTGGGCAGATCACTTGAGGTCAGGAGTTCGAGACCAGCCTGGCCAATATGGTGAAACCCTTTCTCTACTAAAAATACAAAATTAGCTGGGCATGGTGGCATGCGCCTGTAATCCCAGCTACTCAGGAGGCTGAGGCAGGAGAATCACTTGAACCCAGGAGGTGGAGGTTGCAGTGAGCCAAGATCGTGCCACTGCACTCCAACCTGGCGACAGAGCGAGACTCTGTCTCCAAAAAAAGAGAAAAAACCGAGAAACACATTTGATGTGACCCTTGAACGGGCTTTTACACAGAAAGGTGAATTATTTCTTTTAACACAGACTTAAATTTATATTTTTTAAAACAAAGTCTGAAATTAATCAGTATTCCCTATCCTTTTTTAACAAACAGGAACTTAGCACACTTTAGCTTCCCTATGCATATCATTACTTTATTAAAAAATAGGAAACAGCTCTGTACTCCCTATCTGTGGCAATCAATAGGAATACTCTATCTCTGCCTTGTTGGGTTTCTCCAGACAACCTCTCTTCCTCTTCTAAGTAACCTATCCTTATCCACACTGCCTAACTACAGGAGCTTAAAGCTGACAAAACTACAGCTTTGTATGTTGAGCCCAGCTTAGTCTTGCTTGGGTGACTCAATGCAAGCACACATATTCAAAGAAAGAAATACTAGATGATAAAGGCCCTCAGCAGAAAGCCCACTAGGCCCCCAAAAATCATCAGAGCTCACTGGAAGGGCTACTAGAAATGAGTAGAATGTTCCCCACCTGGCAGTCCAATCTAAATGGGGCTTACTGCATTAACTAAATGGCTGGAGAGAAAGAAAATAACTGAATGAGTGTTGATGCCCACTAGACTGTTCTAGTCATTTAAATGCATTTGAAGCCTCGGTTTCCTCACTTCTAAAATTCTCACGGTTCCATTAAGTGAATAACCAAAATATTATTTTAAAAATAAGTTTGCAAAGGACTCTTCACATATATTACCTTGTCTAATTTAATTTTATGTAAAGTGCTATGTGAAAGCTTTCCAAAATATAATGCTGGGGTTATCCTCACTGCTGGTGAAGAACCAGCAAATCAAAGATAATTATAGAGCACTATTGAGAGGTGAAGCCAGCTGGGATTCTGGGTCGGGTAGGGACTTGGAGAACTTTTCTGTCTAGCTAAAGGTTTGTAAATGCACCAATCAGCACTCTGTAAAAATGCACCAATCAGCGCTCTGTGTCTAGCTAATTGGGTGGGGACCTGGAGAACTTTTCTGTCTAGTTAAAGGATTGTAAATGCACCAATCAGCACTCTGTGTCTAGCTAAAGGTTTGTAAACATATCAATCAGCACTCTGTAAAAACACACCAGTCAGCGCTGTGTCTAGCTAAAGGTTTGTAAATGCACCAATCAGCACTTTATAAAATGGAACAATCAGCAGGATGTGGGCGGGGCCAAATAAGGGACTAAAAGCTGGCCACCAGAGCCAGCAGCAGCAACCCACTCGGGTCCCCTTCCATGCTGTGGAAGCTTTGTTGTTTCACTCTTCGCAATAAATCTTGCTGCTGCTTGCTCTTTGGGTCCGCACTACCTTTATGAGCTGTAACACTCACCACGAAGGTCCACGGCTTCACTCCTGAAGCCAGCAAGACCACGAACCCACCAGGAGTAATGAACAACTCCGGACGTGCCACCTTTATGAGCTGTAACACTCAACGCAGAGGTCTGCAGCTTCACTCCCGAAGCCAGTGAGACCACAAACCCACCAGGAGGAATGAATAACTCCCGACACGCTGCCTTTAAGAGCTGTAACACTCACTGTGAGGGTCTGCGACTTCACTCCTGAAGTCAGCAAGACCACGAACCCACCATGAGGAGGAAACTCTGGACACATCTGAACATCTGAAGGAACAATCTCCGGACACACCATCTTTAAGAACTATAACACTGGGCCGGGCGCGGTGGCTCAAGCCTGTAATCCCAGCACTTTGGGAGGCCGAGATGGGCGGATCACGAGGTCAGGAGATCGAGACCAGCCTGGCTAACATGGTGAAACCCCGTCTCTACTAAAAAAATACAAAAAACTAGCCGGGCGAGGTGGCGGGCGCCTGTAGTCCCAGCTACTTGGGAGGCTGAGGCAGGAGAATGGCGTAGACCCGGGAGGCGGAGCTTGCAGTGAGCTGAGATCCGGCCACTGCACTCCAGCCTGGGCGACAGAGCTAGACTCCGTCTCAAAAAAAAAAAAAAAAGAACTATAACACTGACTGTGAGGGTCCGCAGTTTCATGCTTGAAGTCAGTGAGACCAGGAATCCACCGGAAGGAACCAATTCTGGACACACTATCAGCTGGCCCAGACAGTGAACATAAACTGGATTTCAAATTATAATTTTAAAAAATTACTATTCATCTAGTTCATGTATCAGCATGCAAATTATCTGCTCTGTGTACTACCTACTGTTATTTCTTGATTCTGGGAGTGTTCTCGGTAGTAGGAAACCTGATCTAGAATCAATAAATGATGGTAGGTCATTTCAGGACACACCACTTTACCACTCAAGTTCTAGACTTTCTTATGTAATAAAAAGGGAAAAAGATAAAAGGAAGCACTTACTGAAACTGAAATCCCTTACCTTCATTACCTAACAACAAACCAAAAAGGTATTTTGATCTCCATTCTATAGCCGAGGAAGCAGAGGCTCTGAGACACTAACTTTCTTAGGGTCAAGCAACTAGTAAGTGAAGGAACCGGACACAATTCTTCTATTTTAATACTAGCTTAAGCAACACATCATTAGGAAGATAAATCTACTGTGTGTCAAAAGGCAGAAACAAAATCAGTTCAAGCCTGGGTACCTATTATAAGCCATTTCAGCATAATGTTTAAGGATTTCTGTCTCAAAAGTATAAATGATTTTGAGAGTAATGATTAATTCCCCCACATTTACTTTGAGAAATGACTGTCAAGAGGTGACTAGCACAGAAGCTTAGCCATATAATTTATTAAAAATTGTTCCTAGTTTCTTAGAAGCAAATAGACTATTCTTCTTTAGAGGCAACATTTTCCCTAAACTGCCTAGTTACTTGACAATCATCAAGTTCCACGAAGGCACTCAACCTTCTCAAGAACATTATGACTGAGAGATCTGGCCTGAAAATTCACATATGATCAGTCATGTTATAAAACCATTTCTATAAATAGCAACCTCTGGCAATACATATAATTGTTTAACACATCATTAATTAGACAGGCAGAGACGCAAAGGAAGTACAAATTCACAGAAGAAACCCCTTGCACCACCAAGATATAAAGTCTTCCAGAAAAAGTACTCAAGAAGAAAGTAGAAAAATCTAAGCCTCAAAGCACAGTAATGACCCTATTTGTCAGTAATAGTTATGCATGCCAACTCTGGAAGTAAAAACTGAATTACTAATGTCTTACTCTAAATGTTTCTGTTCCCAGAGAGAAATTGATAGGGAGAGGTGAAGTTAGCCCAGGCATTTTGAAGGAAACAGAGAGGGATCAAACTTCAAATGGTAATCATCTTATGCCAAAACAAAATATAGGGCTTCTGAAAATGGTGCATTGGTTTCAAGTTCATATCAAACATCTTAAGCAGTATAATTTGCTGATTATCTTTCATATTAAGTTCTTTTTTCCCCCTTCATACTATAGCTTCTCAAAGCCTTAAGGTCAGAATCTAATTTTAAGACCTAGAAAAAGTTTTTATTTTAATCCCAAAACGAGGATCAATTCTTCAAATGTTAAAAGTGTGATATTGCTGAAGACTGTAAATTGCTCGTTTTCAGTGAGAGACTTTAGCAGTTACAAAATTGGAAAAGGAGTGAGTGGGACCAAAGCCAGAAAGAATCAAGAGAGGGAGAATCAGGCCGGGCATGGTGACTGACGGCTATAATCCCAGCACTTTGGGAGGCCGAGGTGGACAGATCATAAGGTCAGGAGTTCGAGACCAGCCTGAGCAACATGGTAAAACTCCGTCTCTACTAAAAATACAAAAATTAGTCAGGTGTGGTGGTGAGTGCCTCTAATCCCAGCTACTCAGGAGGCTGAGGCAGGAGAATCGCTTGAACCTGGGAGGCGGAGGTTGCAGTGAGCCGAGATCGCGCCACCGCACTCCATCCTGGACAACAGAGCGAGATTCCGTCTCAAAAAAAAGAAAGAGAGAGAGAGAGAGAATCTTGGAGGAGCTGAGAAGGACCCAAGGGAGGGCAGAGCGTATGTGTGGGCATGAAGACCTAGGAAGAGGTATGGCTGCTTGGAAAGGGGGTGGAGGAATGCAAGAGAGGGCAGGGAATAGCGGAGGGTAGGTGAGGGGAGGAGAGTGAGTAAAATACTTGAAAGAACTAGCTAAGGAAACTAACTGGTGAATAGCAGTCAAATGCAAAAGACAGCCTCAAAGGTATGCCCATATTTATAAGAATCTTCCCCAAAACTCCGGAAAAGTAGAGCAAAAAAACCCTCAAAAAACAAAAAACTGGAGAATTCTGAAGAATGATAATCATAAAAACATTTTACAAACATACAAGTAAGAAAAGCTGTCATATAAAGACCTCAAAAACTATTATTTACAAGGAAAAACAGATCTGGCTAATATAACTTAAAGTTTATTTTTTAATAGGATGTTCGCTTTTTTCATGGCCTCACTCCACAGAAAATAAAGCAATTAAACATATGCTTCTGAAAAAAAAGCATAATTCTTATGTTTCTAATTTTTAGTTTTTTAATTGTGGTAAAATACATATAATACTTGCCATTTTACCCATTTTAAAGTGTACAATTTTGGTAGTATGAGGTACACTCATGATGTTATTCAACTGTCACAACTATCTATTGACAAAAATTTTTCATCATCCTGAACAGAAACTCTGTACCTACTGAACACTAACTCCCTTTTCCTCCGTCTTCCAGCCCCTGGTAACCTCTATTTTACTTTCTGTCTATGAATTACTCTATTCTAGGTACCTCATGCAAGTGGAATCATAACAATATTTGCGTGATTTATATGAATCTTATCTGTATATTTAAAACAAGCTAAATGTCCAACAGCAATAAGGGAATGGAGATTTTTTAAAAAGTGATTTAGTCATATATTGGAATACTATATAGCAATAAAAAATAACTTTATCTGCATTTAAAAATCTCAAAAACACTGCTGACCAAAAAAAAAAAAAAAAAAAAAATGCTGCTGGGCCAAGCATAGTGGCTACACCTGTAATCCCAGCACTTTGGGAGGCTGAGGCAGGTGGATTGCTTGGGCCCAGGAGTTCGAAACCAGCATGGGGAACGTGGTAAAACCCAGTCCCTACCAAAAAAGAAAAAAAAAATTAGCCAGGTATGGTAACATGTGCCCCAGAAGTCGAGGCTGCAGTGAGCTGTGATCATACCACTGCACTCCAGCTGGGGCGACAGAGCAGACCCTGTCTCAAAAAAAAAAAAAAAAAAAAAGTAAAAAAGTATATTCAACCTAACTCATATGTATAAAGGACACCAGGGCTGATCACTGCCTGCTCTAGCACATAGAAATCTTGATTGTCAAATTCATACATCCAAGAGGGGCAAAAACTTCCAGCTCAGGTCCAGATCTAGATCTGGCCTTCCTGTTAGGCTTCCTATTGAGCTCACTGTTACGTAAGATACAGTTATAGAAATGATTTTAAATAACCCAAGACATCATGGAATAACTATATTAGCACATCTCACATCTCCCTTTACTTTTTTTTTTTTTCTTTTTTTTTTTTTTTTGAGACAGGGTCTTGTTCTGTCACCCAGGCTGGAGTGCAGTGGCGTAATCACAGCTCACTGCAGCCTCAACCTCCCATGCTCAAGCAATCCTCCCACCTCAGCCTCCTGAGTAGCTGGGACCACAGGCACATGGCACCAAGCCTGACTAATTTTTTAATATTTTTTATAGAGATGGGGGCTCCCTATGTTACCCAGGCTGGTCTTGAACTCCTGAGTTCAAGTGATTCTTCTGCCTCAGCCTCCCAAAGTGCTGGGATTACAGGTGTGAGCCATCGCACCTGGCTACATCTCCCTTTTCAAAGCACACATAGTGTCTTATTTTCTGTTGTTGGTTAGTTAGGCTAAGTAAATTATAGCTAACTCACTCTATGAAATATTAGGTTGCTGTTAATAATGCAAAATATAAAGACTATCACAACATGGAAAAAAATTTCCAAAACAATATTAAATAAAAATAACAAAAAAGTACACGAAAAAGGATCACAATCATGTAAAAACATAGGTACATATGGATAATGATAGGAGGGGAACAGAATTATCAGTTATATTATGGTAGCAGAATTGAGTGATTTTTCATCTTTAATTTCTTTCAATGTTGCATTAATAAATTATTTAACCAGTGTTTTAAAACACTCTATATATTATAAAAGAATTAGCTAAACTATATCCATTTTTCATAGCTATAAATCCACAGAAACCTTTGGGTGTATTCTAAAAAATATTTTAGATCTCTCAAGTTTCATTACTTTAAAACCGAATTAGGAGTCAAATTCAGTTGTCTCTGCTTACCGACAGCACGGTCCTGGGAAAGTTACAGAATCTCTCTAATCCTTGTGTTCCTCAGCCACTGAGCTTCTGTATTTCCAACATTGTTCAGGGAAGCCAACTGCTTAAAGATTAATCTCAGATCCTGGACCCATCCCCCACCCCGCCACTTCCTCTACCTGGGGAAAACAGTTCTTAGTATTGGACGCCACCTTGCCAGAGACAGATGAAACCTTGAAGAGTTTATTATATCCCTAAAGATAAATAACATTTGTTCCCCAAGAAGAAAACTAATATTCACTGAACACCTGTGCACCCGACACTGTACCAAGTATTTCACATATGCTATATTGTATACCTTCCTGGGTCCCACTAGACCACAGAACCAATTTCTGGAGGGAGCCAGGGCAATCTGCATCTTAAATAAATTCTTTATTTCAATAAATTTTAAATAAAGTGCACACACAAGTTTGGAAACTAAAGATCTAGGGACAAATCATTAGGGGGTTGTGGTGTACATTTTTTAAAACGTAATGGAAATTATCAGAGTATATTGCAGGTAGTAAATGTTAAGTGTTGTTTCTGTAAAAATGGTTGTCCGTTATATATTGTCTACATGTGTACTAGGTCACAATATAAAATTTATTTCTTACTGTTGGTCACAGTCAAAAGGTCTGAAAAACACCGGCTGAGCATTACAGACTTAGAATAATGCACAATGAGGCAGAATAAAAACAAAAAAGCCAGAAAAAGGAGATGGCATAATATCTATAATTTAAGCTCCACAAGTATCTAAAGAATTAGCAAAATGTAAGACACCTAAATTCTGATCATTCACAGTAATAAGGGGAATTAAGGTATTGGTAAGTTGGCTAAAAGGCCAATAACGTTGCTTTAGCCAATAACCTTATTCTATCCCCACTTTTTGTTTACCGTAGATAATAACAAGTAGAATGGACAAATTAATCAAACTTCACTATCCCCTATGCCAGATGGGATGGTCGTTAAGAAATGCATGGTATAAAGAAAGAAAGGAAGCAGTTTAGTTCATTTATAATCAAATTCCAATACCTGAATAACCAAAAGTAACCATTCATTAAAACCATCTGTGGGGTCCTACTGTTGATCATGGCTAATCAGTCCTAAGTACTGTAAATATTTATTACGCCATCCCCCCGCCGCCCCTTTGTTTAAAACCAAGCCACGGAATTTATGGGAAACTAGAGTAACAACTCTAAGTGAACCTAAGACAACCAGATTCCCTAGCAGTGGCAAGCGAGCGGCGCGCCTGCTTTTCTCCACTCCAAGGCGGGAAAAGCAGAGCTCCCGGAGCCGCGATTTTCCCTAGAGTGGGAGCGACGCGTAGCTCAAGCCAGTGCCCCACAGGAACCAGGTGGCAGTTGACCAGGTGTTCCCCCGGGAACTTGGGGCCCGGAAGGCTTGCCCACAGAGAAGAATAAAATGCGATCCCACCTGCACACATACAAACACGATCGCACGTGCCAAGCCAGGACGGAAGCACAATACGTGTTTCTGTCGCGTGGGGGAAACGCGAAAGGCGGGGGGCGTGGAGGACGGTAGCAAACCCTTCTCAACCCCCGGCCCACTGCCCCTACCCTTCTGCCCCCGCCTCTCCAGATTGACTGGAGATCGAGTCCTCAGATCGGGAATTCACGCGCGGGAAAAGCGTAAAAGAGAGCGAAGCGTGCTGACGAACGGGACAAATGAAAACCCCACAAACTTACCTTGGTGGCAGCCGCCGCCGCTCGCTGTCCGGCCCTGAACTATACGAGCAAGCCTCCGAGACTGCGTAGCCGCCAGAGGGGAGGGTCCGGACCTGCTCGAGCCGGAAAGAACCGGCCTCCGCTGTGAGCAGGTTCCCGCTGAAGCGAAGCTAACCCAGACTGAGGCTTAAAAGGGGTCGACCTGGTTAACTAGAAAGGGCGACTAGTGACCCTGACCTGGATGCGCTCGGATTGGTCGATTCCAGTGTTGTCTCAGATGAGACTCTTCTATGATTGGCCAGAAAAGTCAAGCGGGAACCCGGAGGTTGGCAGGTGGGGGGCGGGAACAAAACAAAGTTGTTACCCTAGCAACAGAGAGACGCCGCGCTCTCCACAGTCTTTTCGGAGCCTAGCCTGAGACCGGAAAACTGACCAAGGTGAGGAAACTCGAACCTTAGGAGGGGAAAAGACAGGGTCCTCAGATGCCGTGGCTATCAGAAAAACTAGGGAAAACTCTAGATATTCATAACTCTGAGAGATACCCCAAAAAGCCACAACTTGAACAAGGTAGAGGAGACCCGTTCCCTAAATCCCGCTATCCTAGACTCTAGAAGCAGGACGCTGCTTTAACAAAACTCGGTTTTACAGGATGTGAGTGAGAGATGGGTGCTGATCGACTGTCAGAAGGCAAAAATGAACATCTGAAGGTTTCTCAACTGGTCTTCTCTCAACTCTCACATGCACTTATTGATTCTCCCTTCCCATTAATAATGACTAATTTGGGAATGTAAACCATATTCTCTTATAGGAGGATCTGGGTGCTCCAAACTGGAGCAGCCACTGTACCCTTCTGTTTTATATGTGCCACTGTACCCTTCTGTTTTATATGTGCAGGCACGATTTATCCTGGCCTAGCATGCCTTGGTTAGGAAATGTTTTGGGGGATATAACACTTCAGACTGGGGGAAAAAAAATGACCCCAGTACTCACTATGTGAATAATGTCCTTTGTGCGACAACTTGAACTCTGTGGCCTGAGAGTTCCAGTGTTGCTTGGTTAGATAAGCTGGGGAGTGAGAAGTGGTCAGACCTTCACTTGGTGGGCCCGAGTGTACTGTGCAGAGACTACTTGTACCTACAAAACCTACTACTCGCCAAGGGCTGATTGGGAAAGTATTACATGTCGTTTGACTGTAACTGTCAAAAGATGAGGAAGTATGACCAAAAAAATTAAATCTGAGTGAAGGGAGAGAACCCAGTTTGACCAAAGAGGGAGGAGTCATCACTCCTTAAGAGCTTCTTGTGATAAGGATTCAGAACAGAGACTGTATTTCCTAAAGAAATAAAAAAAAAATAGGACTCGGGGAGAAAATTTAAAGCACAGCAAGAAAATTTGCCGGGCCAAGCGCGGTGGCTCCTGCCTGTAATCCCAGCACTTTGGGAGGCCGAGGTGGGCAGATCACTTGAGGTCAGGAGTTCAAGACCAGCCTGGGCAATATGGCGAAACCTGGTCTCCACTAAAAATATAAAAATTAACCGGATGTGTTGGCGCCTGCCTGCCTGGATGCTGAGGTAGGAGAATCACCTGAGCCCTGGAGGTCGAGGCTGCAGTGAGCCGTGATGGCGGCACTGCACTCTAACCTGGGCGACAGTGAGACATGGTCTCAAAAACAAAAGAGGTCTCATACTCCACCTCTATCTAAAAAGAAGTCCCTCCAACTTCCTTTTAGATAGAGATGGAGTATGAGACTTCAGATAGATAAACAAAGAGGAAAAAATATTAAATGTATTAAGTTTGTCTGAAATGTACTATATAGCATTCGATAATTCAGGATGGGTCCTACGGAAACCAAGGATTTGCCTCTCCATATAAAAACTAATTTTTTTGTAATCTCAGCACTTTGAGACTCCTAAGCGAGGGATCGCTTGAGCTCAGGAGTTCGAGACCCATCTGGGCAACACGGTGAAGCCCCATCTCTAAAAGTAATAACAAAAATTAGCCGGCGAAACCCTGTCTCTACAAATAATACAAAAATTAGCCGGGCACACTGGCGCAGCCTGTAGTCCCAGTTACTTGGGAGGTTTGAGGTGGGAAGATTACTTGAGCCAGGGAGGTCGAGGCTGCAGTGAGCGGATATCGTGCCACTGCACTTCAGCCTGGTCTACAGCAAGATCCTGTCTCCAAAAAAAAGAAAAACAAAACAAAAACAAAAACAAAACTCACTTTTCAAAAAGAATTGGGATGGTACAGACTCCTCATGAATAAATGACTAAAATAGAGGAAATCTGAAATCAAAAGGTGCTTTTTTTTTTTTTTTTTTTTTTTGAGACTGAGTGTCGCTCTGTCGCCCAGGCTGGACTGCAACCTCCACCTCCCGGGTTCAAGCGATTTTTGGCCTCAGCCACCTGAGGAGCTGGGATTACAGGCGCGCGCCACTATGCCTGGCTAATTTTTGTGTTTTTAGTAGAGACGGGGTTTCACCATGTTGGCCAACTGGTCTCAAACTCTTGACCTCAAGTGATCCGCCCGCCTCGGCCTCCCAAAGTGCTGGGATTACAGGCGTGAGCCACCGCGCCTAGCCAAAAGACACTTTTTTTAAATTTAATAATCAATAACTATTTAATTTCTTGACCTCTTTTTCTATGAAAGATTCCAGGTACTTTCAAAAAGCATCTTCCTTAAATATATTTTAAATTTGAAACAAAAACTGTTAAGTTCCCATAGTTACTTATGAGTTAGTACATTTTATGGTAGTGAAAGTTACAGACAGGAAAAAGAAACCATTCTTAGTATTGTAACGATACATTCAAAATGAATTATTTTTAATAGGTGGGAAATCATTGATGAGTATAGTTATCAAATAATGCAAAGCAGAAAGCAATTAGTCAGTATATTATAATTTAATTCAGACATAGGCAGAGATGATGTCACTTTTGTGTTCTCAGAAGAATTTTAAAGGAGGAATTGCTAAATTAAGGCACTATATAAATAAAGTTGCTTCAATTTAGGAAAGCTGATTGAAAAAAATAAATAAAAAATATGAAGTTGCAGAAGAAATGCCAAATTTATTTAGAGAATAAATAGATTTTCAGTACTTTCAAATCATTGTGTTAAAGTCAGTATTTTACATAGGGATATATCTATTTACTTAAACAAGTTCCAAAAGGATATTGCTTGGTGAATTTTTTTTTTTTTTTTTTAGATAGAGTTTCTCTCTGTCACCCAAGCTGGAGTGCAGTGGCATGATCTTGGCTCACTGCAACGGCCACCTCCAAGGTTTCAGTGATTCTCCAGCCTCAGCCTCCCAAGTAGCTGGGATTACAGGCGCCCGCCACTATGCCCGGCTAATTTTTGTGTTTTTTAGTAGAGTATTGCCATGTTGGCCAGGCTGGTCTTAAACTCCTGACCTCAAGTGATCCGCCCACCTTAGCCTCCCAAAGTGCTAGGATTACAGGATGAGCCACCGCACCCAGCCCTGCTTGGTGGTTCTTTATCACCCTGATTTTATTTACTATATATACTTTAATTAATAAAATTTACTATCTATTTGAATAGTCTGTAATTCAGAGTTTTCACTAATTTACCTAGACTTTTCTACAATTAACTGATGTCAAAAGCCATTTTTATTGATACTGTGGATGGAGGCAAATAAAATAGAAAGCATGATCCCAGCCTTACAACCAGTCTGACTTTAACTCAAGGTTACTGATATTGCTTAAGTGCTGTGGGTCTGGAGCCAACCTGGTTGAACTTTTTCAGCCCCTGACTGGCTCCAGTGTTAGGTTAATGAGCTGGTTCTGGAGTGTCCGTTGCTTTAGCTCATTGTGGCTAGTAGATGGTCCAATCATGCTTCTATTTATGAAGACCCCAAGTACTCAGGTTAATGTGGGAAAATCAAAGGCTCTATCTGGAAAATGTTGCCATTAGCATTGGCCTAGCAAAAGAAAATGAAAGAAAGAAAAACAAAGAGCTTAGAAAATTTATTTTCTAAATGACCAACTCTCAAATAAAAGACAGTAATATATTTTGTTTTTACTGAAACTCTTAAATTTTCCTTAGTTTAAATTTATTCTTGGCCTATGTAAGTGACAGTGCCAGATTCAAACATTTTAGGCAGTGTGGCTCCAGAATCTTCTTTTTTATTTTTTATTTTCATTATTTTATTTATCTATTTTTGAGGCAGGGTCTCACTCTGTCTCCCAGGCTGGAGTACAGTGGCCCCGTCTCGGCTCTTCCATCTCTGGGACTCAAGCTATTATCCTGCCTCGGACCCCTGAGTAGATGGGACCACGAGGGCACGGCACCGCGCCCGTCTAATTTTTGTGTTTTTTGTAGAGTCGGGGTTTCGCTATGGTGCTCAGGCTAATCTCAAACTCCTGAGCTCATGTGACCCATGAACTCACCTTGGCCTCTCAAAGTGTTGGTATTACAGACATCAGCCACCACACCCGGCCAGAATCTTCTTTTTAAAAATCACTACACTGTACTATCCAAGTAGTCAGGGCAAAAGGAAGAATACACTCCAAGGTACAAAGGCAGGAAATGATAGAGTATGTTTAATAAGCAGTTTAGTTTTTAACACAGTATGTAGGAGAATAATAGGAGTGAAGGACAAAAAATTACGTTGGGACTATATCCTGAAGGACCTTGATTGCCAGACTCAGGATGAACTTAAATGTATATCACATTTAGAAATAAAAGATAGACCAATAAACTAACACTGCATAGTTCATTGTAGTAAAGATAGTTCACTACAAATAGTTCATTTGTAGTTCCTAAAAAGTCCTCCTGTTTTAGTTTTTCAACTGTGATCTACTTGTGTCAAATGAACTTTAATAAATGTTTTTAATCAAGTTTAGTAAGTTATTCTTAGTATGTTAGACTTCTTAAAAAGCTAGTAGAATCTTCCTTTCCATTGAATTTAGAATGCTTTTTTCTAAAAATTCACAAATTGCTTTTCTCTTTTGATACTTTGAACCATTTAACTAGTTAGTCACAAAATATTTGGGATTCTTTTGTTTCTCAAAATACAATATCAACAAACATCATGATTTATTTATTTATTTTTGTTTTCATGATTTATTAATTTGTGTTTACAGATTATTATTACATTTGAAGGTAAAAATACTTTGGCTAAAGTGGTAATTTTATTTTTATATTTCTATTTCAATTGAGCTATAGTGCAAATCTATGGCATTTTATTCTAGCATGATTTGGAAGTCCAACTGGACGTCAAGAAGTCTAATTCCCAATATGCATCAAATATATAAAGTGTTACTAAGAATCATTGTGAATAATTTAACAAAAACAAATGTACACATTCCAAGGAGGACCATCCCCTTCGAAGTAGTCACTTTTGGAGGCTAATCTATTTATTCTAATGTGGTTGTTATTGCTAAAATTGCTTTTGAAACTTCTGTTTTAGAATCACCTTGAGGCATGTAGCACATTCTTTTGAATATCCTCAAAAAAGAAAATCTTCATATTTTGAAAGTAGGCATGATATCTAAATATATCTAGAAATCACTTGGGGACAGATCTGATGTGTAATCAAACCAAATGATACCGTAATGATACCTATTTTCTTGGTGATACATATGAAGGTAATTCCAAATAAAAAGAAAAATCCCAAAATATTTTGAGCATTGGTAGCATAATTTACATCAGTGTATAACCTTCCAAATGACTATTTTGAAATATAACATTCAGATGAATTTAATCATGCTTCATTTAGTATTAATCCACTGCTGACTATGTGCCGGCTCCAGTTATTAAAGACACTAAATCTACAGGTATAGTTTCCCACTGCTCACACTGGCCTACTTCCCACCTAATGAGAACCAGGCCAGAGTTCTTTTCCAACTAACTGGTAGTGATTTAGAATTAATCTGGTTTTTCTAAATCCAGTATCCAATGTACCAAAGGAACCATAACATTCCTTCATAACCTCCACTGTGGGTACCTAGGTGACATGAGAAAGCCACCGACGCAGTACCTGGTGTGTTTTCTCTTTTCCAGCTGGAAGTTTGAGCCCTATTCTGCCCTATTCTGAACCTTCATCTCTAGCAGTCAAGTTGTGCACAGTCCTCGAGAACTGTACCCCACCTTCTATAGGCCAGCGTCCTTCTTCACCCTAAATAGTTCTACCTGTAACCATTACTTCAACCTTTCTGCCCCGAAGCACTCCTCATGTCCAGGAACTCCTGCTGCCATGTCTCTGCCAAGCAGATAAGACCACATAAATTGTAGTTCTGACTACTACCTCAGACACAATATTTGGAACTTTAGAATACCTACTTATGGGTTAGCTTTGCTGGTCCCAGTTTATTCTTCTTTCATTGGCCTACCATTGAACTTTCACATATCTCATGATCAAATATCTGTGGGTACTGATACTATGTGTCAGATAATGATATTTTTATATAGCATTTCATATTTTAGTAAACTCACCTGCATTGCATAATTTGATCATCAAAACAATTTTGTAAAAGTATGTAATACTGGTATAATAAACAATTTCTACTATATTTGTTTTTTAAATATCTCATTTGCACCATCTCAACTCAAATACCAATTATATAATTGCATCAGATACCTGGATGCATTTTTTTCTTTCATTGTCAAAGGTTGAAAATGTTACAATAAATTTTTGCTTTTAATATTAGGTAAATATTTAATGAACACATAATCAACTAGGAATTTAAAAATATAAACAGGATCCTCTTTGTTTTATTTGTGTCAATTATTCATTTCCATTGCAGACTACCAGATTGTACTGTGAGAGAAAATTATTTTATTACCTTTTATTTCACTTTTCCAGTTTAATGACTTTCCAATGTAATGAGTTTTATCATTAACTTATTCCACATCATTATTAGACATGATAGTCATACCCAGCAAAATAAAACTTTTAAATAACTAATAATAACCAACATATGTTGAGTGCTTACTTTGTGACCAGCACTGTTCCAAACTCTTTTACTTGTATTAAGCTACTTAATTCTTGTAACAACCCTAAAAGATAGACACTGTTATTATCTCCATTTTATCAATAAAGAAAATTAGATAATCGGAGTTTAAATAATATGCTGAAAGTCACAGAGCTAAGAAAGTAAATGATGGATACAAATCCAAGCAGTTGACTCCAGAGCCCCTGCTTCTAACCGCTATGATATATTGCCTCTATGCTACAGGTACAGGGCAATTTAATATTTACTTCATACCCTCAATGTCTTTGATAGATACTAGGATCAGTTTTCTATTTTAAAAAGAAAGTCAAAATAATGGCAAAACATAATTTAAAAAACCAGAAGATTTGTAAAACACTATCTGCATGCAGATTGATTTTGACAGTACCAGCACACATTCGAGAATCCTTTTGTATTACTGTTCTAGGCACAAAGCAAAAATTTTGGAGATCATTTAATAAAAGTACTAAAGAAATACTTCCCATGAGTTAATTTTATTACCATGTTTTCAAAATGTCAGCAGAAGTGTAAAAAAAGATTCCTATTATATTTATGCCCAAATCACTACCAACAGATCTAATTCTACAGTCTTTATTAAGGTTATTCATAAAAGTCTGACACCTCTAACATTTTTAAAGATCCTGAACTTCCTACTCCAAATATAACTGCAGAGATTATTAAAAAGACTGCTGCCTGAATGGTAGCATTATAGGTAGTTATACTTTTCTTATTTATACATTTAATGTATTATTTCCTAAAAAGCCCACAATAGACATTTATAGTATCACTGTTATAATCAGAAAAACAATTTTTCATTGAAAGTCAATGAACTAACCCATTGGAGCTCTCAAATGGCAATATAATGCTAGGCATCATCAAAGGTTAATTAAGAATTGAAATAAAGCAGAAGATACAGGCCTGCCTGAGGCAAAAAAATGTGAAATGAATACAGATCATCAGGGCATGTACCTCAAACGACATATTTTTCAGTTCACTTAGTAGAATACACAGCCTAAACAGCGTACATGAGACAAATAAAAAGACAATCTAAAAAATATGTTCCCAAATGATGATACATAATGTATCATACACTTTTTCTAGAGGTAGGGCTTAAGAATCTACATTTTAAACCAACTCCCCCAAGTGATTATTAAGCACATTAAAACCCGAGAACCACTATAGTAGGTGCTCGATAAGTGCTTGTTAGCTTGAGTATGACATTTTAGTAAAGCAGGCTGAATGTTTGAGTTTACTTGGTGCTCCAGGTCTGTGAGTTAGCAAAATACATATATTTGAAGGAGTTTAAAAGGATTTCCAAGGAAGTATAAGAACCAATGGAGTGACCGAGGGAAGAAGGGAGATATGACAATAAAACATCTTCGTGTCTTAAATAAAACAGAAAAGTAAAATACCTCTTTCTGATTATCTTTTTCTTCAGATAATGGAATCCGAAAATATGGATTCTGAAAATATGGAGACAGAAAATATGGACTTTGAGAGTGTTTCTTCAGTTACAGCTCTGGAAGCCCTCTCTAAGCTACTTAATCCTGAAGAAGAGGATGATTCTGACTATGGACAGGTGGTCATATACTTACAGTTCAATTAGTTTTGTTTATGGGAAGTTGTGGAACCATATTTGAACAACCTGTTCCCACCTAGCTGTGGGAGCAGAGCTGTGTCATTTGATACATTCATAGGAAGCTACAAGGCTGATTATGCATGACAATGTAACCTCTAGTACATTTCTAGCAAACATAATTATATTTTTCTAAACCACCTGAACACTGAATAAGAAAATAGCTCTGTAACTATGGTAGCAATAGCCACATTTCAAAATGTTGTCATTTATATTTATGGCTAAAGAATGCCTGACAACCATTGCAGAGTGGTAGCTAGGATTGTTTAAGCCTAGACGATATTTCTATAAGACAAATATTTTCAGTTATACAGTATTAATTGGACCCCCAAGTACCAGTCCCTTAATTTTCTAATTTGTCTACACATTAACGCAGAACAGAAAGTTTTTGAGCCAAATAATAGGGCAAACTAGCTTCAGTCTACCAAGATTGTCTTCCCAGTAATGCACAAATAAAGTTGTGGAGTCTAATTAGTTGAGTAGCATTTGGGGTCAGTATAAGTAATGCCAGCAAGGCTTGCAGTAGCAAGATGGGCTTCATTTTAGGTAGAAGAGTTCCTTGAACTGACCTTTTACCACTCCAAGGTTACTGCCAGTATTCCCAGAACAATTAAAACACGTTTATATAACTCCCCTCTCTCCATTCTCCTATTTCTTAACTATCAGTGAGCCTTGGCTATCAGATTGCCTATGATAGGGCAAACAAAATTGGGGGCAAAAAATCCCATACTATAACAGACTATGTCAATTTGCATAAAATTATTTTAATGAAGTGTTTTGTTATATGACAAATTTACCATGAATAAATCATCTTTCACAAACGTATATATCAATTTACTCCTCCCAAAATTTATTTTTGCCACAATGTGGAGAAAAAAGCAAGCTATGAACAGGCAGCAAATTCAGTGGCTCAGACTGACACTGAACTGAGGTACCACCCTAAGGAAGAGCTTAGGTGGAATAGGGCAGAATAAATAAGAGGTGAAATGGAAATAAAATTTGTAGAAGAACTGAGTCAGCTTGGAGCCAGGATCAGGAACCAGGAAGTTTTAGTGAGGGAAAAGTCTTAGTAGAGGCTGAACAAAGAAACATCAGGACGCTAAGGACAGCATTGGCTATACACAACAAACAGGACATAGGAGAAAAAGTTAGGAACAATGTATCAGTGAAGTTGGGAAGGCAAGCTTATTTTTGCTACCTTAGTTGAAGTAGCAGAATAGTAATTTTCTGGAGCCTACATCCTAGGAAAGGTAAGGTTATGCCTTATAGAAAAAGTATATCAAGTATTTGAGAAACAGTGACCTTGAATATAGTGAAGTGGAACTTGTAACTGTGACAGATTCAAATATAAGGATTTACCCTGGTTACAGAGCCTATTCCATTTGGTGTTTATGGTTGGAGGTGTTTATTTGCATCTAGAGGTGTTTCTAGGAGGAAAGATGAGTGCTTATGAGAATAGAGACTAACATAATATTACTGAGTTGTACAGTTTATAAAGGAAAATTACTATAATAATGTATGATTCTGTATATCTGGGTTATAAGCAATTTTGAGATAATTGGTCATTCAGACACTACAGTACAGATATCATTAGAGGACACAGAATTAGAGTATCAGAACAGTGGGAGAATAATTAATGTTTCTAATGAACTATTACATTTTCCAGGAGAGAAACTGCTTTTCATTTTTTAACATGTATTAATCTTGGGAACTGTGGGATGATTACAAGAGTGATGTATTTTTGAAAATATGCTCTCTGAAAACAGCAAGAGAACAGTTGCATACACATTGCTTCATTTACACTATCCCTTTTCTATATGACTTGTTAATAATCTGGGAGATTGGGGAGAGAGTGTCTGTCATTTTTCAAACTCATGAGGGGATCTTAAGGCCTGTGGGAAATAAGGTTCACTGCTCTTCACAGACATTATAATGAGGATGTTCTGTCTTACATATTACAAAGTGGCATGAATTGCAATGATAAATTGCTCAGATAATTGGCTGTAGATTAATGGTAAAGGCTCAAATGATGTCCTAATAGAAAATAATTGCCAGATGGTTTTTAATGTTTTTCTGATCCCATTCCGTCTTTTAACTTGAAATTTTTATTTTTAATCATTTATTTTCATTAAATTAATAAATTGAAATTCCTATGTGTTCTGAGCCAATCACTGTCCATGGAGAGTATACCAATTTTTGTCATGAATGCCCAAGATTTTTTTCTACTGCTTTTAATTTTATGTTGAAGGCAGCACTCAACAAGAGGCCCTCATGTTCTGAGAAATGCTTTACTCTGATTGACTATTAGTGTTCTGATGATTAATAATTTAAGAAAAGTACTACACATTTATATGACATTAGTGATTAAAAAGAGGGAAAAAAGTCCCAAATATTATCTTGGGATTTTCACATAAAAATGCCTGTAATGCCTTAACTGCAGACACAGCACTTTTGGAACACCTTTTGAAAAGGAATAGTTACTGTCTCAGACACTTTTGAGATATTATAGATTAATTTCTGATTTGTAACTTTTGGAATAGTTTCACATAATAAAGACCCATGTGAGCTGTTCCATCAGCTTTCAAGGACAGACACTACTCTCCTTGCCCAAACAAGATATTCTAACTTTTGTACATGTCTAAAGTCTTAGGAGATGAGGACAGGGGCCTGAAAAAAGAGAGATAGAGGTGCTAGTTGGCCAGTTGGCAAGAAGATAATAATTTTTTGACTGCCAGCAGTGGAGTGAGTTGGTGCTGCAGGGCATGACATCAGCAAAAACAATAGTGAGAAATTGGGATTTTCTTGAAATATCAAAGAATCCCTGAGACAGGCCAATGAGGTGGTGTCGCTATAGCAATAGTGTAATATGTGTTACAGTTAGTTGAAAAAACGAAGATTGCTTGTATTGGTGAATCAGGGCAAGTCCTTTGGGGATGTGCATGCTTGTGCAGAAGATGGAAAAATAAACTTTTATGAAGACTGAAGTACATCAGCATATATTAGAGACTATTAATTTGTGGTTGCTGTTTAAATCCACTAGTTCAGTGTCATAAGGCGGTGGGACAGGGAAGTGTTTCATACCTATAGTGGAAAAAAGTAAAAGCAGTTATCAGGGCTTTTGAATGATTAATTTGAAGTCTGAATACTTAGCTTCTGCTTAGTGTTAGTTTTTATTTCTATAAAACTTTCACATACTCTGTCCTCCATCTGACTACAACCAGACACTGCTAAACCCCAAAAGTGTCAATGCCTTTATACTAATACTTGGTTCTAACCTTCATAGAGATGAATGTGGCTCATTCCTCTATCCCCAGGGATACATGAGTCACTGAGCTGGAACTAGGGATTTAGCCTGACCAAAGATCAATTCTGCCCTAGAGTCTATTAAACCAAAGACTTTTTGAAAGAACAAGGAAAGCATATTCACAATAGTACTTGGCATCTGTCTTTCTGTTGTATAACAATGATGGGTAATTAAACTGGAAAGCTCCATGAGTTTTTTTGATGGAAATCCTATCAAATTTGAAGTATCACTAGTCATATAGGTTATACAAGTATTAATTATAGAATAGTGAACCTTTTCTCCTCCCTCAGACAAATGGTTTATCTACTATTGGAGCCATGGGTCCTGGGAATATTGGACCACCCCAAATAGAAGAACTCAAAGGTAAGTTATTTAACAAAGCAGTATAGATCAATATAATATTTTCCTTGGTAGAAAAATTATAGGGAGAGTAATACATACTAATACTAGTGTTTATTAAGATGAACTAAATAACAATGTATTGTATACTTGGAAATTGCTAAGATAGTAGATTTTAAGTATTCTCATCACAAGTAAATGATAAGTAGGTGAGGTAATCCATATGTTGATTAGCTTGAGTTAGTCATCCACTGTGTATACGTATTTCAGAACATCATATGGTGTATCATAAATATATACAATTTATATTTGTTCATTAAACATGGAGGAATGAATAAATAATTTTTAAAAAGAGAAAAGGTGAACTAAAATAATCATGGAAATGATGAATAGCCATTTACATATAAAGATGCTGTTTTTACTCTACTACTGCAGGTAAATAGTTTTTCTAATAATGGAAATATATTTGCCTTGAATTATCCACATTCCTTGCATATTTTCTGAGATAGAAGACCAAGAAAGTCATGTGTGGTTAGATCATTTTTTATTTTTTAGGGTCTATTTACCAAGATGCTTAGCTTCTTTACCTTCTACCTTCCTATATTCTAGCAATTTCATGGAATTCATTCGTTGAGTTATTTAATAAATATTTATTGAGAACCTATTATGTATCAGGCAGTATGACCATCTCTGAGACTACAATGCAGATCAAAACAGAAAAAATCCCTGTTCTGATTGAGCTAATAGATTTTTGGAGAAGACAATAAAACAAGCAACTACACAATTTTATCTTACATTAAGATGCTTATACATTAACGTCTTTGAGTTTACTTATTTAAAAAAAACAGGTCCAATAAATGAGGCTAAATAATATTTTTACATTTCCCCAGCATTTTGAGTTATACATTTTTAGAGTTGAACATTTTACAAATCTTTAAAAATATAAAAAGCTTTAATTCTGTTGGTCATGATCACCATTAACCAGAGGATAAGAAGGGAGAGGAAGTGAATTTCATTCATCATTTTAGTTAATTGCAAAAGATTTGCCTGGACAAATGTCTAAAATAATGGCTAAAATGAGGTCTAAGGAGGGTTTTAAAATTTCAGTTATTATTGCTATACATACCCAAGAGGCTATTTGCCGTACTTAAGAGATATTCGCTCCATGGCAGACTAGTTCACATTTCATGTATTTCTGTGCTGCCTGTATTTCTGATAATGTAGTTCTAATAATCTTTAAATTCTGAAGGCAAAGATTCATATGTAAAATGTTACATATAAATCTGTAGTTAGGCTTTACAAAGCCCATGCTAGATAGAAGCTGATAATTTCAAAAGAATTGCCAGAATTGAAAACCTGACAATTGGGTACATTTCTGAGAATGCTTAAAATGACTCAAAGCAGTGTTCTGCACCTAATGCAGGTCTCCACTGGATACTACAATAGTTAAAACAAATGTAAGCTGGGTTTTTGCATGCCTATGGAGCCTATCCACTTTTAAACATTTAAAGATGACATGCAGAAACCCAACCTCATGCTCAGCTCTGCATAAAGGACAAGTGGTAGAGATTTTCTTTAAAGCTTGTGTCTACATGAGGAAAATCCTGGACTAAAAAATGATCATTGTATCCACTGCTTTCAGTTTCTTTAATTGATATTATTATTTTGAGAATTATGTCATGCTTGCATGGAAAAGATATCAAGGGGTTTTTGTATAGTAAAAACAATGCAAGATAAGACATTTCTCTCCACATCCGATTGATTGTAGTTGTGATTTTTTCTTTTACATAAAAATATTTTTAAATATAATCCTATTTATGTTTCTAGAAAAATGTATAATATTTCTTTTCATGTGTATATGGAGAGAGAGAGAGAGAGAGAGACTGGAATGATACACAACAGAATACTAACCAGAATACCAACATTGATCATCTCCAGGCAGTTGGATTGTAGATTATTTTCTCCTTTTTGTTTATGTGTTTTTGCCAAATTCTCTACAGTTATTATTACAATTCTACAATGTATTGGTTCTGTATTGATAGAAACATTTAGTCAGTAGTTACTAATTTAGCTTGTTTTGACCAGAAAACAAGCTAGTGATTACAAATAATGTTTTATTTCAATGATCCCAAACTGAGTGTGAAGAAGAACAGGAGCAATTTAGAGAAGGAAAAAGCATGAGCTTCAGCTTTATCTTCCCTTTCTTCACAGTTATCCCTGAAACCAGCGAGGAAAATAACGATGACATCTGGAATTCAGAAGAGGTTCCAGAAGGAGCAGAACATGATGATATGTGGGATGTTAGAGAAATCCCAGAGTAAGTCAAATGAAGCCGGAATGTCTTTAGGAGTTTAAGTTAGCTGTGTCATCTGATAGCATTTTATTTTTTACAAGATTCATAAAGTAACATACCACATAAAAGATAAAACTACAGTGACACACAGAAAGCATCTGTAATTGATGATTTTTTTACTTCTAGAGCAGAAACAAGTAATAAAGCATAACACCTTCCTTTCAGTTATTATTTAGCAAAGAATGAAAAATATAGTCATTTCCATTATACATTTATATTTAATGTCAGTTTGTTGTATAATGTGGAACTAGCAGTTGGAGAAAGCCAGCCCATTAAATTGCAAGCATTCATACAAACTAAATTACAATGCCATGTTTATTGTCAAGGACTTGCTTTTAATTACTCAATGTTCCACAATTTTGGTAAAAGGCTATGTTCTCTCTCCAATTATCAATTATTATCCAGACTTGTTTACTAGATATTCTAAGATTATGTTTAGTATTCGGTGTGTTTTGCAAGCAGGGTTCAAGACTTGCTTTGTAGCCTTTCCAATACAATCAAGTTATAAATATCAAATTTATAATTACTATAAAAAGCCTTTTATTATTATTTTAAAAGTACTCATACTTTTAATGAACCTTAAAATATATTTATATACATAGATGAAATTATTGGTCAAATAGACTAAGCTTTACATATATGTATTTTGAAATAAAATTTGGATTGACTATTTAGAATAGCAGGGTAAAACAAAGCCAACACTTACTAAATTATAATGTACTATATAAATTCTTAAAGACTTCTATGGCAAGTGATCTGACAAGTTTTCTAATACTGAATACAAAACTATCCAGTATATATATATATATATATATACATTTTTATATATTTATATATATTTATATATTTTTTATATTTATATATATTTTATATATATTTATATTATATTTATATATTATATATATTTATATATCTATTTTAAATATTTATATATTTATATTTTGTATATGTATATTTTTTTTGAGACAGAGTCTCCCTCTGTTGCCTAGGCTGGAGTGCAGTGGCACGATCTCTACTCACTACAACCTGCGCCCCTCCTGGGTTCAAACGATTCTCCTGCCTTAGCCTCCCATGTAGCTGGAACTACAGGCACATGCCACCACACCCAGCTAATTTTTGTATTTTTAGTAGACATGGGGTTTCACCATGTTGGCCAAGCTGGTCTGGAACTCCTGACCTAAGGCGATCCGCCCGCCTCAGCCTCCCAAAGTGCTAAGATTACAGGTATGAGCCACTGCTCCCAGTCAAAATTGTCCAGGATAAAACAAACAAACAAAAAACTCCGTGCTTCCATCTTCTACATAAATTCTGAAAATAGAAGCTGTGGGAGACTGCAGATAATTAACTAGAAAGAAGTATCCAGCTTTCAAATAAACAATGTCAAGACCATAAACCTCATAAAAAATCAAAGGAGATTTTAAAACATTTCTTAGAGAATGAAGAGAGTAAATTTGAGGTTATGCTTATATAGTGCCCACATATCCATATGAAAAGTAATAATTAAGTCACTTATTTGTCATATTGTCTAACAAATGTCAAATATCCATATGCAGCAAACTTCAAATTTGAGTAATTTTTCCCTTTTCATCCTGATGTTTGATGTTAGGTAGATAGAACATCCATGAAAGCTTTAAATGAATAATAACTTCGGGTTATTATGAGGAAAATTGCTTTATAAGATTTTTTAAATCTTTATCTTCTACCTTATGAAAATACATTTTAAAATTTCTCAATGGATACAGAGGAAAATAGTAAAGAATATGAACAAGCATTTCAAAAAAGAAGAATCACAAGTTGCCAAGTAAAAAAATAACAAGGAGCTGAGCTAAGGCACTGGCCTTGGGGAGAAGTATGAGGGTCTTTATTTGAGTGAGTTTTGAATGAAAAGTTGGTATTTGGTTCGATAAAATGGATGAGAGGAGTGCATCAAAGATGATGCTGAAGTTATTAGCTTGGGTGACCAAGGAAATGATAATGCCATTAACTTTGATAGGAATTATAGGTTAAGAAGAATCTATGAGTTTATCCGTCCTTCCTTCCTTCCTTCCTTCCTTCCTTCCTTCCTTCCTTCCTTCCTTCCTTCCTTCTTTCTTTCTCTCTTTCTTTCTCTCTTTCTTTCTTTCCTGAGACAGAGCCTTACTCTGTTGCTCAGGCTGGAGTGCAGTGGTGTGATCTTGGCTCACTGCAACCTCCGACTTCTGGGTTCAAGCGATTCTCCTGCCTCAGCCTCGCAAGTAGCTGAGACTACAGGTGCATGCCACCAGGCCTGGTTAATGTTTTTTGTATGTTTTTGTAGACACGAGGTTTCACCAAGTTGGCCAGGCTGGTCCTGAACTCCTGGCCTCAAGCAATCCACCTGCCTCAGCCTCCCAAAGTGCTGGGATTACAGGCGTGAGCCACAGCGCTCAACTAAATTTGTTTTTTTTTTATTCGCCAACACCCCACCCCCCGGCTCCGCCCATTGTTCACTGCAGCCTCAACCTCCCGGGCTCAAGCAATTCTCCCACCTCACTCTCCCAAGTACCTGGGACTACAGGTGCACACTTTATTTTTGTGAAGACTGTGTCTAACTGTGTAGCCCAGGCTGGTCTCAAACTCCTGGACTCAAGCAATCCTCCTGCCTCAGCCTCCTAAAGCACTGGATTACAGTTGAGAGCCACCATGACTAGCTGGTTTTTGATATGTACACTTTGAGTTCTCTTTGGGACATCCAGACAAACCCATGTAGTAGGCAGTTGGAAAATTGTGTCTGGAGCTCAGGATAAGAGCAGGAGCTTGATCAAATCCATTTAGGAGTAATGAACATATAGATCAATCCCTTCTGTTTGTTTTAACCTGGCTTCACCTTCATAAACACTTGGTAGATGTTATAGCCTATTAAGAGCAAAGTGCCCCATAGCAAATAGTTGCTTATTGTTAGCCATCTTCAAACTCAGAGAAATCCCTTTTTTATTTTTGGGCGTTCCTATTGGCAAATGGTCAGAAGTTCAATCTAGTCCTTTAGTCTTACTATCCAGAGATTTACAATTTCTTTGTTAAGGTAGCATTAAGCAAAATAATAACAATAATAATTTGTAAGTATTTGTTTCATTCTATCCGAAGAGATGGGGTACCTTGTGGTGGATGCTTCTACAAACCATTCTATTCCTGGCCCAAATTTGGAAGGGAGGAATGATTTGTGAATTGTCATGCGAGCGGTGAAATATCAGGAAAATCTTTCATTAAATTCAGAATTCTGTAAGACTAGATTCTAAGCACTGTAGTGTAGCTGTGCTGACTACATTACCAGTGTTTCTATTGTAGAATTTTAGCCATAGAGATCATTTAGTTGAAATTCACCCCTCCCTCCCATAAATCATACAAATGTAGAAACTGAGACCCCATGAGTTTGTGACTTGACCAAGGTCCACAGTTAATGACAGAAACAGTACTAAACCTGAATTTTCTCCTCTGCTCTGTGGTTTAAACTTAGCAGAGGAAGGTTTCTATCAATCCCCAGGTTATGGACTCAGTATTTTTCTGAGCCATTGTTTTTCAGGAACAGACTTTCCCTTTTTTCTTCTACTTTGAATCTTATTAGAATCTTATTAGAAGTTCCCTCAATCTATTTTATTTGTCTAGCTCTAAAACAGTTAAAGGTTTATTTTAGAAAATAATAGCAATCCTGCTTTTCAGTGTTTATTTTTGACCACATTTCTAGACTTCTTTTCCTTTATGCTCTATTATATGCCTGAAGACCTGCAACCATTTTATTTATTTAGTCTTTGTATTTTTTCTAATAGCATGTCCTCATAAGTTTCTAGTTTTCTGTTCTTTGACAGGAAATTGCTCTTTCATCTGAGTCCCTATAATCATTGATTTTTTTTCAGGTATGAGATTATATTCAGACAGCAGGTGGGAACTGAAGATATATTTTTAGGGTTGTCAAGAAAGGACTCCTCAACAAGTTGTTGCAGTGAACTAGTGGTAAGCCTTTCCTCCCCTTCTTCATTTTCTATATGACCGTTGTAGCTAAATTGACTGACTATTGTATACATAATATTGTAGGCAAGGTTGTAAACTCTTTAAAAATCGTGGTTGCCATGTTTCAGGTACTAGGGGAATAATGGGATAGACAGTTTAAAATTGTTAACTTGTACAAAATAAACTAAGTTTACACATTTGGATGAGATTTACAGATAAACGTAATAGAATCATATGACACAATGCACAATTTCTAATTTTATTGCTATTAAAACTTCCCAATTGGATTGGACTGGATTTTCTTTCATCCTAGTTCCGTCCCATGCATGCCAACGGATTGGTTATTAACTTCTGATGAATTGAGAGGCAATCAGAATGAAATATCTCCTTCCCCGCATCTGTCTTATCTCTTATTTCTGTATTTCTTGTAATGACTAAGCTTACAACGTGGTTAAATCCCACAGAAAGGGATTTTCTTAATTTTGGGATCTGACTTCTGATTAAAAACATTAAGAAAGACATCTAAAATGTTACTTTGCTTTCTTATCTGAATGACACTACAGAATGTTGGAGAGCATCCTTTACCAGGTCACTGTTTCTGTATAACAGTTGTAGCAATACCAACAATATCAATGATACCACCTTACTTTTGCTTATTTCATCCTCATAATGACCTTGTTGAAAAATCTAGGCCTAACCTAGAATGCGGAATTTGATTCATTTTAGCAACATTAACAAGTAATTCTTGTGTTAAAAATTTATTTTTTGAGATCAGGAACTAACTTTGCTTCTATTTTTTTTCCTCCTTTCTTACAATACATTATAGAATACTGTGGTGCCCATAGGAGATGCGTAATATTTTTTCCTTAAGCAAATGATAAATAGAATTTCTCTTTTGCATGAATTTCAGGTTTTCTCTTATTAGCAAAATCTAAGACATTCAATTGAATCAAGTAACATAATGGGAATAGTGGCTTTAAGTACCTCAGGAGATTTTTCAAACTCTAATGAGTTAAGGTTTCAAGTAATCTTGAAGTAATTAGCTCCCAGGGTTGTACCAGTAATATTGGAATTCCTCTCTCTTAAATTATTGTTAAATTGTGTTTTTGATGTGTAGTGTTGGGGATTGCTCTAAATTCTGGAGGAATTCTAGGCCCTAAATAAATAAAACTGTTGCAAGCCTTACCGTTTCTCTCATGCAAAAATTGCCTCTAGTTTTAATAATAAAGGTATCCTGAATGAAGAATCTCAGAAACTAAATCATACCTCATAATAGAAATATATGGTTTATCTAAAACTCAGTAAGTGTATACAGAAGACTTGGTATTTCTCTCAAATGAATTTATAATCAACTGGGGAGACAAAACTAACAAAAATGAACTAATTTTATTATTAAGAATTAAACTCAGTGTAAACAATTATAAGTCTACTAGAAGTTCAGAAGATTGGGATAAGTCATGGACACCACTGAAAGGCAGCAGCAAATAACACATTTGTTGATGCTATGGTACTTTGTCACGTGTATACTGTTCCTTTTCTCTTTCTTTCCTTTATTTCCCTTTGTTTCTTCATTTATTAAATCTTTAAACACTTAGTGAAAGTTACTACATACCACAGACTATCCTAAGTACTAGAGATACAAAAATAAATGATAAACAATCAATTGTCCTCAAGGAATTTACAGTAAAGGAGATTGACACCTAATAAATCACTGTAGTTCAGTATGGTAAGTACATATTTAGAGGCATATACCATGAATAGAATGATGGTTACCAGAGACTGGGAAGGGTAGTGGGCAGTGGGGAGGTGGAAATGTAGGGATGGTTAATGGGTACAAAAATATAGTTAGATACAATAAATAAGATCTAGTATTTGATAGTACAACAAAAGGTAACAGTCAGCAATAATTTGTTGTACATTTTAGAATAACTGAGGGAGTACAATTGGAATGTTCATAACACAAAGAAATGGTGAATGGTTTAGGTGATAGAAACCCACCCCATTTACCCTGATGTAATTATTATACACTATATGCATGTATCAAAATATCTCATGCACCCCATAAATATATATTTCTATTATGTACCCATAAAAATTAAAGATAGAAAAATAAAGGCATATATCAGGTACATAGTGACATAAAGCAGGAAGGGATCAACTTCAAATGGATAATACTTCTACAGTGGACAACATTCTAAGAAGGGCATTCCAAGCAGAGGTAAGAAAGAGCACATGGAAAGATATCCAGGCATGAAATAGCATGGCATATTTGAGTAAGCAGAGAATATAACAAGAATAAAGAGTAAGTGTGGGTAATAATGGACTAATAACCTGACTCTCAAAAAAGATAAAAGCTTATAGCTTTTATTTGTAGCTTGAATGTTATCCTATAGGCATACTAATGACACCATCCACTATCATTGCTTACTCCACTGACAAGACTCAGAGTAAATAGGCTGTTGAGCCCACCTGAAGTATTTCTTGCTCAAATGTATATGCTTATCATTCTTGTTGATAATATGGTGTTTCCTTGAATCTAAGACATCATAAAATTGTAAATGCGCCATTTATTTAACAATAACAATGTTTCAGAGGAAAATAGGTATAATACCATATTACACCACCATTGATTGTGCGGTGCATCTCAATATCAGAAGCATTAAAATGTGGGGAAAATTGTACCTGAGAATTGCCTGAATATGTTATTTGAGTCCTGGACCTGGTCTATATGTAACAATCCAATCCAAAAACTTTAAGAAGAGAACCCTTACTTAAACCGAGTAAGGCAATAGGAGTACAATCTGTTTACGTACAAGAAGTGATTTAGGGTTTAAAAATTCACAAGGGCCATCCTTTCCTTTACCCTCCCCAGACTCCAAATAAGAAAGCAAGATTTATGAATGCTAAGTCAAAGCAACGGTCCTAAACAAAATTCTGCATTAGGAATGTCTTCAGCAAACCCTTCGAACCTCAAACCCAAAGAGCCCCATTATCCAAATACTCCCTGCCCTATTGTTATCCTCTGCAACTGCTTTACTCCTGAGTTTGTAGCCACCAAGTTTCCCTTGCGTTAATCTATATTTAGGTATTTTAAAGCTAGAGCTAGCCAGTGGTTTACAGGTTTGTTTTGTTTCTAGCTGTCAAGCTTTTTTTTTTTTTCCCAAATAAAATTCTATGAGTAAGCCCAGTGTAGTAAACATAAAAAGTACCACTGCCTTGTTTAAAAAGGTACTATCACCCATGAGGCAGCTCTTAGGAGAATGGCTGAGGCTCCTTGGAACACAGTTTGCAAGATGCTAATCTAATTTCTCATCCTGATTACAGTTGATAAACTAAGGTCAGGCTTACGAGGTTCCAAATACTCATATACATTAATGGAAAAATAATAAGAGATCTAGAGGGCTTCTTTTTCCTAGATGACATATATGCTTTTATTTAACCCCCACGAGTGGAAGGCCCTAGCTTATTTCATTTTGTTTTGGTTTTTAATTTTCTTTTTATCCTCGCTATATTCTCCATCCCTCTCCCTGAAGCTCTCACTGTGATGGATGTGATATTATGTTGGTGCAAAAGTAATTGCAGTTTTGCTATTACTGACTACTGGTTATTGCTAGACTGACTGAAGTACTGGACCTCTTGGGTGCTAGTTGAGAGTATGGAAAAAGGAACTATAGGTATCAAAATATGTAGCAAGATACCCTAATTTTCCATAGGATTATTTGTGGCAGGAAATGGGATGGGTGTATTGGAAAAATAGGTCAGGAGATTCTCATTTTCACCCATGGTGCCAAAATCGGAAAATGAGTGGGGCTAAGGTTATTGGTATTCTGCCAAATTATGCATTGTTTGTTCTAGGAGAGGGGAAAGGCAGCTTGCAGACAGCTTGATGCTCTTTGACCTAGAATTAACACATATTTTGATGTTTTACTTTGATAGATCTATACTGATAAGGGGACATTCTGATATGACCCAAGAAACAAGCCACTAAGCCTATTTTTTCCCCAACATCACCTCCTCCCTAGGATATGATCCTTCCCCCATCTTTAAATCTCACTGAGAATAGGATGAGAGTCAAGGATGGGATAGAAGTCAGTCACCATCTGGCAGACAGACACAACCAGCAGTCACATGTTTATCACACATATTTATCTCAGAAAGTGCTATCAATCATTTTGAGCAAAGTATTTGCTCATCCTCTAAGAAGTCACTTGCTTCCTGAATGGTCTGCTCTTCAAATCCTGATTGCTTTCTTAAGGTAAAAAAAAAGTTACATTTGTTTAGTTTTTGTTTGTTTGTTTGGTTGGTTGGTTGGTTTTTTTTGGACAGAGGCTCACTCCGTTGCCCAGGCTGGAGTGCAGCCTTAGCTCACTGTAGCCTCTGCCTCCAAAATTCAAACCATTCTCCTGCCTCAGCCTCCTGAGTAGCTGGGATTCCAGGCATGCACCACCAAGCCCGGCTAATTTTTGTATTTTTTAGTAGAGATGGGGTTTCACCATGTTGGCCAGGCTGGTCTGAAACTCCTGACCTCAGGTGATCGGCCTGTCTCAGCCTCCCAAAGTGCTGGGATTATAGGCGTGAGGCACCATGCCTGGTCTATATTTGTTTACTTTTAATGAAGAAAAAATGGATTTGGCTGCTTGATAATGAAATAGATTTTGTTTTCCATTCTATTCCATTCTAGAGGATGGACCTAGTTTTGTTTTTTTGTTTGTTTTTTGTTTTTTTTTTTTTGGTAGGCTTCCTGATTGTGTTAACCTTGTTTGATTGGTTGTATACCAGATCATGTGGCAGAGGGAAGGATATTTGATCTGTAATATGATTCCTTATTATCAGTTCGAGGCAGCACAGTAAACCTTCAATTAAATTTCTAATAGTTGTCTCAGTAATATATTCATAATATATACATTTATAGTTAATGTCATAACGCTCCTTCATAATGATGGTGGTTGTGGGACATGGTAACAAATACTTCCTTAAAAGCTAATCTAATCATATAGACAGTATATTTCTGATTATGAAAGTAATATATATGTAAAATTTTAAGCAATACCAAAATTAGTAGAGTTGATGATAAAAGTTCCTCATAGTGAGATGGAGAAAAATTGAGAGAGAGTGTGTATATATTTGAGATAGGTTATGGTCAAGGATGGAATAAAGGTAAAGGATGTCATATATATATTACCTGATATATGTATCAGTAATTTTACATTTTGATGATGTCATTTTGAGATTTCATCAAAATATCTGAATCACATGGTCTGGAATCCTTAAGCTGGACCTGGCAGAAACTCCTGATTCCATGCAAGCAGATTCACAGATTGACCTTGGAAATTACCAATACTTGAGGGATGAACAAAGCTAGAGGAACTGAGACGGATATTCAGAGATGGGAGGGAAACCATAATAGTATTGGTTGCTGTCAACCATGATTAGGATGTAGAAGGAACTTTGAGATTTGTCAATTAAGAAGTCTTTGGTGATCTTTGGAAGAGAGCAGCTTCAGTGGCATGGTCAACACTAGATTGAAGAAAGCTGAGAAGAGAAGAGGAAGTGAGGAAGAGAAGCCAGCAAATATAGATTGTTCTTTGAGGAAGTTTAGTGGTGAAGAGGAGGAGAACGAGGAAATGATTATTAAGAAGGAGGCAAGATTTAGGGGAGTTTTTTTAAGATAGGAGAGATTTATGTATGCATTTCAGCTGATGACAAGAATCCATGCATTCATCCATGTAATATTTATTTAGTTCCTACTGTGTGTCACTAGAGCTAATGAACAAACAGTGAAAAAAAAAAATAGTCATGGTATGGGCCCCTCGGTGGAAGCATTTTTGGTTGTCACAATGATTACAGAATTTTTTGTTTTTTTGAGATAAGGTCTTGCTCTGTCACCCAGGCTGGAATGTAGTGGCTTGATCTCAGTTCACTGCAGCCTCGACCTCCTGGGTTCAAGCCATCCTCCCACTTCAGCCTCTCTGGTAGCTAGGACTACAGGCATGCACCACAATGCCCTGCCAATTTTTGTTTTCTATTTTTTGTAGAGACAGGGTCTCATTATGTTGCCCAAACTGATCTCAAACTCCTGGGCTCAAGCAATTCTCTCACCTCGGCCTCCCAAAGTGCTGGTATTACAGGCATGGGCCACCATGCCCAGCTGATTGCAGAATATTATTGTCATTTAGTATTCAGGGCCAGGGTTGCCTTAAATATTGCAATAAGAGATATAGTCCTCAAGAATGAAGAATTGTCCTACACAAAATGCCCATATTGCTTTCCTCTAGTTTAAAAACACTGCTTAGATAAAGAGGGATTGAAGATATGAGGGTGCTGCTACTCAGCAGCATTCCACCCTGTTGACTACTCTCTTTTTGTTTTTTTGTTTTGTTTTGTTTTGGTTTTGTTTGTTTGTTTGTTTGTTTGTTTGTTTGTTTTTTGGAGACAGAGTTCCGCTCTGTCGCTCAGGCTGGAGTATAGTGATGTTATCTTGGCTCACTGCAAACTCCGCCTTCTGGGTTCAAGCTGTTCTCCTGCCTCAACCTGAGTAGCTAGGACAACAGGCACACGCCACTACACCTGGCTAATTTTCGTATTTTTAGTAGAGACAGGGTTCCCAGGCTGATCTCGAACTCCTGGTCTCAAGTGATCTGCCTGCCTTGGCCTTTCAAAGTGTTGAGATTACAGGCGTGAGCCACTGCACCTGGCCTGCTCTCTCCTTGAAACACAGTTTTCTCTTTACTTTAATGACCCCATTCTCACTAAGGAGTGAGGAAAGACTTCACTCTTTTCTTCCAAAATCACTAGGCATTCCTCCTCACTTTCGCTCCCAAATCACTGGCTCTTCCTATTCTGCCTTAAGTTCTCTGGAGATTTGACCTATGTCTTTTTTTTCCTCTACCTATTCTCTTTTCACCTAGTCTCATAGCTTTAAATATCATTTATCTCTATAGTTCTGAACACTTCCATGAGCTTTGGATTCATATAACTATTTACTTGGCATCTCTTACTTTTTTGTTTAATAGACAACTCAAACCTAACATGTCTAAAACAGAACTCTTAATTGTCTTCTATAAACCTTTTTCTCATTCATCTTCTTTGTGGCAATAATATTCACCCAGTTGTTCAAGCTAAAAACCTAAATCATCCATCATTCCTCTTTCCTTTATACCTCATGTCTAATCCATCAGCAAGTATTACTGGGCTGTACCTTCAAAATATATTATAAATCCATCTAATTTTCATTACCACTGCAATTGCTATCATGTTACTAACCATCATCATCTCTATCTGGACCATTATGAGTCTCTAATGACATTATCTCCCTGCTTTGACTCTTCATTCCCTATAGCCTTTCCACACAGAGTGTAAGAGATTCTTTTTAAAAGTAAATAAGGGCCGGGCGCAGTGGCTCACGCCTGTAATCCCAGCACTTTGGGAGGCCAAGGTGGGTGGATCACCTGAGATCAGGAGTTCGAGACCAGCCTGGCCAACATGGCAAAACCCTGTCTCTACTAAAAGTACAAAAATTAGCCGAGCGTGGTGGTGCACTTCTGTAGTCCCAGCTACTTGGGAAGTTGAGGCAGGAGAATTGTTTGAAACTGGGAGGCCGACGGTTGCAGTGAGCCGATATCATGCCATTGCACTCCACCCTGGGTGACAGAGTGAGACTCCATCTCAAAAAAAGTAAATCAGACCACATCACCTCTTTGCTTACAGCCCTCAATGGTTTCCTGTTGCGCTCATAGAAGAAAATCCAAACTCCTTATCTTAAAAGTAGGGAAGGGCCCTGTGTGATCTGACCCTTACCTACTTTTACTGTTTCATCCAATGTGACACTTTCTTCTTTGTTTGCTATGTTTTGCTTATCTTGGCCTTCTTTTTGATCCGTCAATATGCCGAGTTATTTCCCAATTCCTTGTTATTCATTCCACCTGGGTATTCCACTTAGTCCCTCAGATAATGAAATTTTACTTCTTCCTTTCCAACCATTTTAACCTATTTCTTGTTTAATTGCATGTTAGTACCTCCAGAACTATATCATGTAATAATAGTGAATACTGAACTTTATTTCTTATTTCTCACTTTAAATTTTTAAAAATTAAAAAAATATGGGTAAGTAATAGAGATACACTATTCAGCCATAAAAAAAGAGATCCTGTCATTTGAAACAACATGGATGGAACTGGAGATCATTATGTTACGTGAAATAAGCCAGGCACAGAAAGACAAACATCACACTTTCTCACTTATTTGTGGGATCTAAAAATCAAAACAATTGAACTCATGGACATAGAGAGTAGAAGGATGGTTACCAGAGGCTGGGAGGGGTCATTGAGGAAGGGGAGGTGTGGGGTTGGTTAATGGGAACAAAAATATAAATTTCTCACTTTAATTGGAATGGTTCTAGTGTTTCTTCATTTAGTTAGATACTGACTTTTGGGTTATGTGTTAAGGATCTGTTCATCTATTCTGATTTTAAGAGTTCTAAGCAAGAATAGATGATGAATTTAATCAAATGCCTTTTTACCATTTGTGAAGATCATATGATTTTTTAGTTTTTATCTATTGGTAAATTATATTAGCACATTTCTTAATATGGAACCATCCTTGCATTCATTCATTCATTTACTCAACAAATATTTGTTGAGTGCCTATGATTTGCTACCAAGTATTTTATAAAAACTCTCATGAACAATGATAAGCTATAGGAAAATGAAGAAAAAAATTAAAGGTGATGGGTCTCTGTTTTGAAATTATAAAAATATTTACCTCTGACATATAAAAATGTAGAGGTATGTATTGTCCAAAACTAGGGCAAAAAAACAGTAGGTCATCTTTTTAAATTGATGGGTAAATTTTTCTTTTCTTTTCTTTCTTTCTTTTTTTTTTTTTTTTTTGAGACAAGGTCTAACTCTGTTGCCCAGGCTAGGGTACAGTGGTGCAATCTTGGCTCACTGCAACTTCCACCTCCTGGGTTCCAGCAATTCTCCCACCTCAGCTTCCTGAGTAGCCGGGATTACAGGTGCACGCCACCATACTTGGCTAATTTTTGTATTTTTTCTAGAGATGTGGTTTCACCATGTTGGTCAGACTGGTCTCAAACTCCTGACGTGAAGTGATCCACCCACCTTGGCCTCCCAAAGTGCCAGGATTACAAACGTAAGCCACTGTGTCTGGTCAGATGGATAAATTTTGATAATGCTACCATTTTGAAACAGTCCAGTACTATATTACCATATCTGTCATTTAAAAAATAGTTCACAGATGCATGACTCCTCTCCCATCACAGGAGTCGAGTCGTCAGAGGCCTCTTATGGCTTTCCACAACTTATTGTCCCATATTTTTATGGCCAGTTTATGTAGGCACCCCATAAGCCTTTTTCCCAACATATTACCATACCTGTCTTTTTAAAAATAGTTCATAGATGCATTACTCCTCTCCCATCACAGGAGTCAAGAGGTACTGTTCTAAGTATAGAGGATAGCAAACAAAACATAAACATCACTGCCTTCACAGAGCTTACCTTATTGTGGAAGAGATAAATAAAATAAACACATAAATTGTATTGTATATTAGAAGGTTAAAATGCTCTGAAAACAAAAGGAGGAGGAAGTGACAGGGCATACTAGAGTTGGTGGTGGCTGAAATTTTTAATAGTGTGGTCACGAAAGCCTTCACTAAGAAGGCAATATTTGAGTGAATACCTGAAAGAGATGAGGAAGTGGGGTTCCAATGTTAGAAAGGTTTTTTTTCCCTTTGAGACAGAGTCTTGCTCTGTCACCCAGGATGGAGTGCAGTGGTGTGATCTTGGCTCACTGCAACCTTGACGTCCTGGACTCAAGTGATCCTCCCACCCCAGCCTCCCAAGCAACTGGGAGTACAGGTGCGCACCACCATGCCCAGCTACTTTTTATATTTTTTGTAGAGATGGGTTTTTGCCATGTTGCCCAGGCTGGTCTTGAACTCCTGAGCTCAAGCGATCTGCCCATCTCAGCCTCCCAAAGTGCTGGGATTTATAGGTGTGCACACCACACCCAGACTAGAAAGGTTAATCTAAGTGTATATTTAAAATGTCAAGATTTAAGACAGGAGGTAATCTTAGAAATATCAGTAAAGAACAAGTAACTATTCTTAGAGAAATCAGGGGAATTGTCCCAGGAATTAGTAAACGATTCCAAGTAATAGGTGGTATAGCGTAAGAACATGAGTTTTTACGTTGTGTATATTTTAGGTGTAAAACGTGATGTTTTGATATACATATTCTCAGTAAAGTGATTACTACAGTCAAGCTAATTAATATATTTATCATCTCAGGTAGCATCTTTTGTGTATGTGGGGGTAAGAGCACCTAAAATCTACTCTTTTAGAAGATTTCCACTACTTGGTATAATATTAACTATAGTCCTCATGCTATCCCTTAGAGCTCTAGATTTATTCATCCTAAATAACCCAAGTTTCCATCCTTTGACCTGCATCTCTTCATCTCCCACCCCACCTCTAGCAACCACCATTCTTCTATTTCTATGTATTAGATATTTTTTAGGTTCCACATTTAAGAGAGATCATGCAGTATTTTTCTTTCGGTGTCTGGCATTTTTCACTTAGCATAATGGAGGACATGAGATTTTTTTTTAACTGGAAGTAAGGGACAGGCCCAGTGTTATAAAGGAAATGGGAGGAAAAAATAAAAACAGGCACCAACTGAGAAGACTATAGGGGAAGCAGTGTAGTCGGGGAGATCCAGATTTCAGTTAGATTAAGAAGTTGAGAATATTCAAAGAGGCTTAAGAGATAAGGGATGATGTACTATGTATTCCAGAGGAATAAGTGGCTGGGCATGGTGACTTACACTTGTAATCCCAGCACTTTGGGAGGCCGAGATGGGAGGATCACTTGAGCCCAGGAATTTGAGACCAGCCCGAGCAACATAACAAGACCCCATCTCTACAAAAAATAAAATAAAATAAAATAAAATTGCCAGGTGTGGTGGTGCACACCTGTGGTCCCAGACACTCAGGACGCTGAGTCGGAAGAACTGCTTGAGCCCAGGAGGTCGAGGCTGCAGTGATCCATGATCACACCACTGCACTCCAGCTTGGGTGACAGAGTGAGAACCTGTCTTAAAAATAAATAAATAATTTTTAAAAAGTAACAGAAGCAGAATTTAAACGTAAGTTTGATTTCAAAGGTTGAGTTCCCAAAAGGTTAAAAGTTTCCCAATGAATTTTTAAAGTTTTCCTTAGTTTACCTATTAAAATAACTTATTCTTTAAAACAAATTCAATTTGCACCCTGTGTAAAGAAAGGAACATCAATCCCTTTAAATTGTTTGGTCAGTGACATCATCCTACATTTACTAATGTTTAACAAGTTAGGTCTTGAGCGCAATCAGTTAGAGGTCAATTAATATCCATGTCTATATTCCAGGTATTTGTTTAAAGTATTGCTGAAGAAATCTCATGCATGTGTCAGGAGTTGTTTTTCTGTTAAGATTCCTCATTGAGTCTTCTGTCTTGCAAGATATTAATGTGTGCGATTCCACCTAATTTGTCCCTTCTCTTGTCTCTTCTCTGAACCACTGTAGTATATAATTTTAATTTCCTTAAGAAGAAAAATTAGTGAGTTGTTTCTGAATTGCCCTTCACTAGAACAGCAAATGATTTTAAGAACCACTTTAAAGTTCTACCCAGAAATTGTATTTAAATTTTGCATGTCATAATTTTTTCCTTTCTCAATTGGCATTTTAACCCTGGAAAAATAATATTTTGCCATGAAAATTCTAAACATTTCAGACTAAAGAAACAAATATTTGTATCTCTTCTTTGAGGTGACATGAGTTAACATGTGACGTTAAAGAAGATCTCAATTTGACCATCAGACCTGAGTATTACAGTAAAAGTGGGTGGAACTTTCTTTGTTGAATGGAATGCTTATTTACTTTGAGGCAGAGCATCTATAACTACCCCCTGAGAACCATACGTCTCTCACTTGTAGCATCTCTGATTATGAAGATCTGAATTTTCAAAATATAAATTAGGAGGCAGTTTTTTTTTTGAGTGAAAATGTTAACCATAGTATTTAGATAGTAGCACCTGTAGAGCTCTATTTACAAATCTTTGTTTATATACAGATTTAATAAAGTAAAATATAACTCACAAACATGTATTGCTCCAAACACATTATATTGCAAAAACACAATTGCCTACTTTAAGCTTCTTACAAGAAATCTCAATTTGTCGCATTATTTATTTATTATGTATTTTCCTCATAACTTACTGCTTTCCCTCTGGCCATTCGAGCCATGAATTCACCAGATGTCCAATATTTCAAGTCTTCTATCTCATTTTAGAGAAAACGTCATAATTTACCTGAACCTTAGGCTGCATTTTCATTTCTTTGTTTATGGAAACCATATGCCACGCTATCCTATATATAGACATCAACTTCCATCAAAAAGAGAAAGCATGTAGAGTAAGAGATAGACTTTGTGTTGTGGTAAAAATACACATAGTATAAAATTTACCATTAGTGACATTTAGTATATTCACGATGTTGTGCAACCATCACCAGTATCTAATTCCAGAACATTTTCATCAACCCTAAAGGAAACGCCATACCCATTAAGCAGTTACTCCCCTCTTCTCCATTTCCCCAGCCCCTAGCAACCACCAATCTCCTTTCTGCCTGTATAGATTTGCCTATTGTGGGCCGGGTGCGGTGGCTCACGCCTGTAATTCCAGCACTTTGGGAGGCTGAGGCGGGCAGATCACAAGGTCAGGAGACCGATACCATCCTGGCTAACACGGGGAAACCCCATCTCTACTAAAAATACAAAAAATTAGCTGGGTGTGGTGGCACGCATCTGTAGTCCCAGCTACTCGGGAGGCTGAGGCAGGAGAATCGCTTGAACCCGGGAAGGCAGAGGTTGCAGTGAGCCGAGATCGCCCTATGCACTCCAGCCTGGCAACATAGTGAGACTGCGTCTCCCACAAACAAAACAAAACAAAGATTTGCCTATTGTGGACATTTCATATAAATAGAATCCTATAATATGTGACATTTTGTCCCTGGTTTCTTTCACTTAGCATAATGTTTTCAGGATTCATCCATATAACAGTACTTTATTCCTTTATATGGCTGAATAATATTCCATTGTATGGATACAACACATTTTGTTTTGCTATTCATCAGTCGATGCACATTTGGGTTGCTTACACCTTTTGACTATTATGAATAGGGATCCTATAAGCAAAACCATTATGTACATGTTTTTGTTTGAAAACCTGTTTTCAGTGTTCTTGGGTATATACCCAGAAGCGGAATTGCTGGGCCAAGTGGTAATTGAGATGAGACATTTAAAATGAAATCTTACTAAACCATGAAGTTGTCCTTTTGGGGAGGTGGGAGTCATATTGTTATTTCTCTTTTGTTTTGATAACACCTGAACTCCCACACCTCCCTAGAAAATGTGGTATGGAAATTTATAACAGAAGACTATAAGACGGCATCACCAACTCATACCCAACATGAGAACTAAACATTTTTTTATACAAATTGCCAACTGATATAAAGGCAGTTGAAGGTCCCCAACTCTAACAGGTGTACTGCTATGTACCTTCAGAAAATGAAGGTTATAGTCAAGTAACCAAAGTGTTTCTGTATAGCTTTGGAGCCAGAAACCTTAGTCAGATTACGGGAGGTTGCCCTTGGACCACTCACTAAATTTCTCTGTTGTAGTTTCTCCATCTGTAAAATGGAGATAATAATCTCTGCTGCTCAAGATTGACATAAAGATAGGGCATAGCCTGGCACATAGTTGACAGTAAATATTAGTCTCTTTTCCCCATATATTCTTATATTCTTCAAATTAATTGTTCTCCAAGATAACAGCATTTTTCTTCTCATTTTCTCTTTCAGGCTAAAATTAAACTGCCAAATACAAACCCTTCTGATATTCAAATTGATATCCAGGAAACAATCCTTGACCTTCGTACTCCTCAGAAGTGAGTAAAACTTAGAACTGGAATAGTGTATTATAATATTAATGAGTCTTCAGTCAATATTATCTTTTAAAATGTACATTTTGTATCACCCCTAAAGTCTGAAGAAAAGTGGAAAATTTTGTTAATCATTCAGATGTTTGATCTACATTAATATAAATATGTTTGGAAATACTTGGGCTTTTTTCTACTTTGCATCCATACATTTGGAGTGGGTTAATGCTATCAAAACACAATTCTTGACACCCAGATACAGTTTATCTATCAGAAAAAATAACTAGAAATGAAAACGCCATTAAGTTGTAAGTCTTATATGTGGTTTTTGTACATTGATTACATAAGGGAAGCAATACCTTTAAACATTTTTCGTTTTGTGGGGCTCTAAGGTTAAATTTGATTGTTTTCATATAAATCAACAAAAACATCTTGCCATCAATTACTATCTAAATACCTCACTGCTTTGTGCACATCTTATCTGGATATAGAGCAGTGAGCACATATTGGTTCACTGCAGTGGTCCTAACTCTGTAACTCATGAACATTTCAAACTGGATTTGGGAGGCAGGCGGTTGCTGGCACGTTTTCTTCCTTCCATTATCAGTACCTATAATTCTCCTTTGTTGAGCTTAGAACTTCAAGAAAATGACAAGGAGATCCCTCCTACAAAAGATTCCTATGTGTAAACAACCCAATATGCATATGTAGCTTAATCTTGGCTCCTGTAGTAAATGCATTTAACCCAAAATGGTCTACATATAAATATATATCAAATATTTTCTCATTATTTACATCATTTCGAAAATGTATCCTCACGGAACAATCATCTCATGTTATAAAAATTATATTCACCATTTCTGCTGTTTACTTCAAGGAGTATTGTACCCTTTTTGTTGCATTTTATACACGAAATTACTCTTCCACATAACCTTTACAAGGAAAATTGGTTAAACGAACATTCAATCTTCCATGATATTTGCAAGCTTGTTAAGAGCACACACATGTCTACACACCATGGAGTTAATTTCTGTTTCCCTAGCAGTTCTCACTGTCCGTGAGACTTTCATTTAGTGGGTTTTGATAGATATCTGTAATGACAGCAATGCCATAGCAGCTACCTAAAGATTGATGGAGACAGCAGAAATAGTGAATACAATTTTTATAACATGAGATGATTGTTCTGTGAGGATACATTTTGGGTTAGATGTACTTTTCCACATAGAACATGGGCTACACTAGGTCCTTTGGATCATAGTGTACTTATATATTAAATGTGCAGTGCAGAGAGGTACCATCTCTTAAGAAAACCTGCTTAACTAAGATAGAAGACAGAAGATAGAATTAAGGTTTTTAATCATGTTTCCTGAATACTTGAGAATCCTTTAGAGCCATACTTTTCTCTGAAATTGCATTATCAGGAATGTGTCTTGTTTTCGAGTTTATTGATATTCATACCTACTTTCTTTAGTTTCTAACTTTGACATCATATAACGCTATGTTTATCCAATCTGAGAAAGATTTGAGAGGACATTCTGTTCTTGTTATCTATAAGGCAGAAACAAGCGAATTTATTTTAACTGAATTGACCAGTGATTTCTGTCAAACAATAGTCAATTGCATTCAAATTATCAATAAAACCCAGGTATTTAGCATTATATAACCAAAATAAATAAAGCAGTTTACCAAATTCTTCACTTTTTTCAACTGGTTGTTTTGGCATGTAGATTCCCAACATGGAGTAAATGGAGAGGAGGAAAGATGGGGAAAATTGGATAATTTACCATGATCTCTTAAGTCTTCATATGAGATTTCATTATTTTTCTAAGTGAATTCTAAGAATTTCATAAATGAATACCTTGAATGTGATAATAAAAACACATTCTAAAGACAAATGTAAGCTAATTTTTGGTTGAGTGTTACTTTAGATTACTCACACATTTGCTGTGCTCCTTTAGTTCAGATTGGGAGTTGACTGATTTTCAAAGACTGATACCTAAAAAAGAAGTTTTCTAAATGAAATAATTGACTTGCAGCTCAGTAGCTATTTCTGCACTTTCTTTGAAAATAGTTATGTCTCTTTCAGTAAACCTTAAAAAGGTTTTTAACCCAGATATGTAAGTCAAATAATTTTGTTAATTATATAAGATAAAAATTTCATTATGCAAATATGCTGGAAACCAGGATGTCCTTTGCTTAAATCTCTTGTGGGCAACATCAACTTAAACTCTCTAATATAAATATAAGCATGTAAGTCTCTAAACTTGAGTTCACTGTAGAGATATTTTTTGTATTTATATTCATGTATTATTGTTGCATTTAATTTCTAATGAAAATTAACACTGGATGAACCTTTGATCACTGCCTAGACTATAACTTCTGAAAATGCAAATACATTGTCAATGTAAAAGTAGAGGTATTGGGTTTAAATGTTTGTTCATATCTTATAGTACTAATCTATGGTAATTATTCAAATGTTATTTTGTGGTGACCTGAATACTTGCTTCATTTATTTACTCACTCCTTCATTTATTTATTCACTCAACATTTATAAAGTCTTCCACTAGACACTAAGGGAGCACCGAGATAAGATACATTTCTGTCCTTCAATGAATTGTACATGGATAAGTATTTGGAGAATTTTTATTTTGTTTAAATATAAATCTCAGTACAGACAATAAGACAATAAAACAGGCGACGAAAATATTTCCCTTCTCCTAAGAGCCTAAATCAGTTGTACAGTTCTATTGTTCAACATTTTATTATGTGAAGCCATACTACTTAGAACTAGACAGAAATGCAGGCGTAGATGGATCATTCCAATGGCCACTAACTGTCTCTTTTGAATTTATTTCTCTCTGGACAGAGAAGTGCACATTATCATTGGAACTCCTTCTTCAGCTGATTTATAGTTGTATTTTCGTGCAATGAAGCTACAATACTAAGCTTTGCTTTCTTTTAAAAGTGAATATATTATCATTTATAGAATAAAGTATAAAGGAAATCTAAGTCTAGCACAACCTATATTGTAAACAACTTTAAAGGATGGACTCTAAACGGTTTTTGCACTCACTTTTTTTTTCTGAGATGCCAAATATTACAGTCTACATTAAAATGCATTGCCACTTAATGGCAACGTGTTCAGATGAAGTGTTTCTCCTACCCCACATGGAATGGAACAAGAGTCACAGAAAATTTATCCTTCAGGTTCCATAAATGTGTAATAAATACTTTTAATGAACCCAGTCTTCTGAACTTAGGTTTTTGCAAAGGAATAAAGAAGGAATTGATTTTCAAGCATTTTGTTTTCAAATACAAACTAGTTCTCAATTCAAGAACCCAGTAAGTGCCCCTAAAAATACCATATTCCTTTACTTATTTGGATATTATACCTTCTAAAAGAGCATCCTGTCCACCTTTTATAGAGATACTCAGACCTTCTCTACTGAAAATGCGAGGTAGCAAGTGTTTCATGCATTTAATTTTCTTCCAAAACCAGCATGTGCTGACCCTATGCATAATTTAGATTCATGCCAATACGGCAGAATTATGGATGTCTCATCCCAGCAATGTATCTAAAGCATAAAACTATCCAGCAGCTGAACCATAAACCACAAAATAAACCTAGCAATCTATCACAGGGAAGTTTTGTCAATGTGTAGTAGAAAGAATCAGAAGTAAGGAGAGAGAAGCACTTTCATTGACTTGGTATTGAAATCATTCCCAGCCTCAGTTTCAAAAACTGCACCCATGGTAGAGACTCTGCTTAAATCTATGTTAGCAGAAATGTTATAGAGCCATTCCAGTTTTCAAATTTGTATCCGTTGGCCACATTCCATCTATACGTAAGTATGAGTGGCAACAGATCTGTCCAGCAAACTTAAAAGTAGCATAGTTCTATTTCTATGCCTGTAAACATAGCCTGAGACTATGTAAAATGAGGTCAATTCGGAAAAAAATAGGGGAGCCAAAACAACTGCTCGGATTTTTAAGTCCAAAAAAACCGGTATACTATTTGCATTATTTAGGCATATTTTTGATCCAATATTTACACTATCTAAATACTGGGGGGGGGGGGGGTTGGTTTCTAACATTCTAGTGGCATATGTTGTTTGTGATTGTCTTATTGAAAGTGATACATCATTTTAGGAAGCTAAGGTTTTATTTTGTTGTTGGCTTTTCTAGGAAGCTTTTGATAACTCTTCCTGAGCTGGTGGAATGTGCCAGTGCCAAGGCATTCTATATCCCAGAGACTGAAACTCTTGAAATCACCATGACTATGAAAAGAGAGTTAGATATTGCTAATTTCTTCTGAAACTGCATGAAAAAGATAAAAAGTGGTAAAATGGCATTGGTAACAATTAAAAAACTTTGGAAAAAAATGATTGTTTTCTATATTCTCTTTATTATTCTGACATATTTTGGAAAGGGACAAAATTCAATTCTAGTGATATTGTGACCATTTACAGTAATTTCAACTACTCTGTTAGGAAATATATTTCCTTGGCCAGGTGCAGTGACTCATGCCTGTAATCCCAGCACTTTGGGAGGCCGAGGCAGGCAGATCACTTGAGGTCAGGAGTTCGAGACCAGCCTGGTCAACATGGTGAAACGCCTTCTCTAATAAAAATACGAAAATTAGCTGGGCATGGTGACAGGTGCCTCTAATCCCAGCTACTCCATCTCAAAAAGCAAGCAAAAAAAAAAAAAAAGAAATATGTTTTCTCATATAAATAAACTATTCCATTTTTATAGTGATAGCTGAGTAGAATATTTACAGGTTTAAAAAGTTAAAATATTTCATGGTCAATTACATAATTGAAATATGATCATGAAATGGTTGGTCCACTTATTTCAGTAGTCTGAAAAACGTATGCTAATTATTTACACTTACACTGTGATACAATCAGTTGCATAGCAATTGGTCATTATTATTACCAGAGAAGTTTATTTGGTTGCTTTTCCATTGATTTGATCAAATGATTTACAGTGTTCTCTGTTTAGGCTCTCACTATTGTTCTGGAATATGCAGGTAATAAATAGTTTGATGTACTGTACTATCAACATATTTACTTGAGTAAGGAACACTTTTGAGCATACAGTATTATAGTTGGCTTCTTCAGTTGTGCTTTTAATGCTTGGATATAGTTAGGTTAAAAACATTTTTTATGTGCACTAATAATTGTTAGCATTGACTTTTTGGATACTGTGTTTATATGTAGTCAATTGAAATCCTTCACTTTAAAATAAATATAAAGAAAAGTGTGGCACATTTACAAATTCTGTTTGCTCCCATTTCGTATCTTTCTTCTTAAATAGACATATCTATTTTAGGAATTGTCTCAATGTCCTCTTCTTCTTCTATACTGTACAGTTTATTTCAGAATTATTTATGAATAAATTATGAAGCTTGTGTGACTTTGCTTCATACATTATTGTAGAACTGTGGACTTACCAAGGAGTAAATTTTGAAAAGATGAACAATGAAAAGATGTTCATCACTTCTATATGAACTATTAAGGGAATAAATACTCTAGCAGATATTTTCTAGAGTTAATTATATATGTACAACTACCAAGCATCTAGTTTGTGACTAGATGAAATGATGAAATATAATGAAAAGACGGAGATTTTGGAAAAAAAAATGGTTGTCTTAGAACACTAAGCTCTTACAGAGAATTTGACATTTAAGCTACCAACACGACTTTCTTCTGTGGGGGCAAAAGTTGAGGGTGGGATTAACTGAAATAAGCTAGTATCTGTGAATTTAGGTCCATGATGTTGCAGGACCTAAAAAGCGTCCTACTTTGCTTTTTTAGCATCTTTTTAAAAGGCTGTATTTTAAGAATTTAAGTTGATGCCCTAAATTTAAGCTATGGGGCAAGTCTAAGCAGTAACTGTATTAGTCAGGGGTCTCCAGAAAGACAGAATCAATAGGATAGAGAGAGATATATGGAAGGGAATTTATTAGAGGGATTGGCTTACCCAGTTATGGAGGCTGAGAAGTCCCACAACAAGCTGTCTGCAAGCTGGAGACCCTGGGATGCTGGTAGTGGCTCAATTCAAATTCACAAGCTCCAGAACCAGGGAAGCCAGTGGTGTAACTCTCAGTCCAAGGTCGAAAGCCTGAGGGGAGGGGATGGGGGTGAGGAGGGGAGGTGCTTGTGTCCAAAGGCTGGGAGCCTGGTGTTGTTGTCCAAGGACAGAAGAGGAAGAGTGTATCTCAGGTACAGCAAGGTGGATGAACACATTTGCCTTTTCTCTGTTTTTGTTCTCTCTGCACCCCCAGCAAATTGGATGGCACCCACCTACATTGAGGGCAGATCTTCCCAACCTAGTCCACTCAAACTCACATGCTAATAATCTTCTCTGGAAACATCCTCACAGACATACCCAAAAATAATACTTTGCCAAGTTTTTTTTTTGTTTTGTTTTGTTTTGTTTTTTTTTTTTTTTTTTTTTTTTTTTGAGAAGGAGTTTCACTCTGTCTCCAGGCTGGAGTGCAGTGGTGCGATCTCAGCTCACTGCAACCTCCTCCTCCCAGGTTCAAGTGATTCTCCTGCCTCAGCCTCCCAAGTAGCTGGGATTACAGGCATGTGCCACCACACCCAGCTAATTTTTGTATTTTTAGTAGAGACGGGTTTCACCGTGTGGGCCAGGATGGTCTCAATCTCTTGACCTCGTGATCTGCCTGCCTCGACCTCCCAAACTGCTGGGATTACAGGCATTAGCCACCGTGCCCAGCCTCTAGGCATTTCTTAATCCAGTCAAGTGGACACGTAAAATTATCCATCACAGTAATCAGTACTTTTTTCTTCTCTGGAGAGAAAAGAAAGTTGGTGGAAAATGTATCTTTTTCCTATGTCCTGGCCCTAATTACAAAGACTATTCGTACCCAAGTTGACTAAATGTGTACAGATTGTTCCCGGAAGAAGAGATAGAACATATCCAAGCCAACCTGAACTGGGCTTTGGTTATGTGGTATTGTATCAATTATATAATGAAACAGCTTTGAGAACAATGAAATGTGATTCAGTGACTTATACCCATCTAGAAATCATCCTGGGTCACTGTCCTTGGCTTCAGAAGTAACAACTATAGTAGTTATTTTGTTGTTTTGTTTTCAAGCTAATTCACAGTGCTTTCTTCTCTTAAAGAGGAATAGTCCACTAAAGCAAATGGAGAAAAGAGAATACAAAGGGAAATTTATTTTGCCAGCATTTATTACTGAATCTTAGCCATTACCAGGAGAACTGGAAGTTAAGCCACAATTGTGGCATAGTGTAGGCTACATATACATCTTCTTCATGAACTCCTTTATCTCATTTTTTGTTCCATCATCTCCGGTAGCATTTGTGGGGATTCAATAATTCATTTATTCATTCATTCACTCATTTATGCATTCTTTCAACAAATATCCACTGAGCACTCACCACATGCTTAGCACTGTATTAGGTGCTGGGCATATAGATGTGGTCCCTGCTCTCATGAAGCAGACAGTGTAGCAAGGGAGACAAACAATAACCAAACAAACACACAAATATCTATGTTCAAATTACAATTGCTGCTGTGAAGAAACAGAACATGTACCTAGAGAATATCAGAGAACCAAACCTAGTCTGGGGAGGGGTAACAGAGAAGGGTTTCTTAAGGATGTAAGATTTCAGTTGAAAAATAAAGAATACCTGGACTTAGGTAAAGAGGGTGTTGGGGGAAGGAGAACAGTAAGGTTTCTGGGTGCAAGGGGTAGCAAATATGAAGACCCAGGGTGAGTACAGCTTGGGGAGTTCCAGGAAATGAAAGTCAGTGTGCCTAGGGTAAACCTGGGGGAGGTCAACTAGAGGTAAGGTTGGAAATGTAGGCTGGAGCAAAGTCATTTAGAATCTCACAGGCTAAGGTTGGGAATTTGGAATTTATTCTAAGTGATTGGGGGAAGAGAATATATTAGGAGACAAGAATGGAAAAGGAGAGATAAGTTAGAAGGCTATTGCAATAGGGTAGGCAAGTTATTATTCTGTATGTTAGCCTAAATAAAATTTATTATTGATTTTATTCTAATTAGAAAAAATACATAGTGACTGCTATGGTTTGAATATAGTATGTTCCCACCAAAACACATGCTAAGGCTTGGTTCTCAATGCAGCAATGTTGGGAGGTGGGGTCTAGTGGGAGGTGTTTGGGTCATGGGGGAAGATCCCTCATGAATAGATCAATGTTGTCTCGCAAGAGTGAGTGCTCACTCTCATGGGATTGGATTACAATGCAAGAGTGGATTGTTATAGAATGAAGTTGCTCTTCATGTTTTCTCTCTTTGCACATGCCTGCTGGCCCTCCCACCTTTACACTGTGAGATGAAACAGCACCTGGCCCTCTCCAGAATCCAAGTAGATGCTGGGCCCATGCTTCTTGGACTTCTGACCATCAGAATCTTGAGCCAATTAAACCTCTTTATTATAAATTACCCAGTCTCAGATATTCTCTCATAGCAACTGAAAACGGACTAAGACACTGACATACTCCAAGCAGGAAACTTTAACAATAGAAAAGCTCTTTAAAAATGAAGCAAAATTTAAAATCACCTGTAAGCCAACAAACCATAAATAACCACTGTTACCATTTTGATGCCTCTTCCCAACCTTTTATTTTCAATGTGTAACATTGATGTTATTTTTTCCCAAATGGGATGATATTGCACACAGTGGTTTTATAATCCACTTTAATTTCCAAGTGTATTCCTTTTTAAAACATATATTTTTTTCCTGAATTCTAATTGTATTGCATTGTGGTAAAAGAATGTGATAAATAATCTGTGTATTTTAAAAGACAATCTTGTGTAATTGTTGGGTACTGAATTCTACATATGTCAATTCAAGTTTTTTGTGTTGTTCACATCTTCTACATTCTTGATCATTTTTGGTCTGCTTTATCTGCCAACACTAACAGGTATATTAAAATTTACCACTGATTACAGATTTGTCGGTTTCTCCTTGTAATCCTGTCCATTTTTGTTTTATATATTTTGAGGTTATATTTTTGGGTACAGACAGATCTAGAATTGTTATATCTTCTTAGCGGATTACTCCTTTTATCAGTAGGCTGTGAAACTCTTTAACCCTAATAAGTGTTGTTTTAATGTATGTTTTGTTTACCATTAACATGGCTGTATCATTTTGGTTAGTATTTGTCAGGCATACTTTATTTTCTATCACTTTCCATGTTTTCCATGTTTTTAGATAAGATTTTTATTAACAGCATGTAGCTAAATCTGGGATTTTAAAATTTAACCAAGATTCTGTCTAAACTCACAAGTTTTAGTCCAGTTGCTTTTATTGTGATTAATGATACATGTGGCTGTATTTATATCATTTTATCATGAGATTAATCTTTTATTCTTCTTTTTCCTCCTTTCTTGCCATTGGTCAATTTTTAAATATTTTTTCCTCTTACTGGTTTGAAAATTATATATTCTGTGTTTTTTTTTTTAACATAAATGTCTAAAGTTTCTCAGTAGTTCTACCCTCCCATAAAATAATTCAAGGACTTAGTTTTAACCCAACCATGCCTCTCTCACTTTGTATGTTACCGAATTATTCATCATCATTATTGTTTTTAACAGTCAGTGCTTGTCTAGATTTACCCATGTGTTTACCAGTATCTTTTTTCACCATCCTTTTTCCACATCAATGCTTCCTTTCTGAATGTACACACTTTAGTGTTTCCCTTAGCAAAGGGAGTTCTTTATTTTCTCACTTAATTTCTGAAAATATTTTTATTTCCCTCATTCTTGAATACTAATTTAACTGGGTTTAGAAATCTAGGTTGACAGTTATTTTCCCTCAGACAGGGAATTTCTCTCAGACAGTTATTTTCCCTCAGAACTTTGAAGATATTATTTACCTGTATTCTAGCCTATACTGTTGTAATGTAAAAGTCTTTTGTCTGTCTTGTTGTTGCTTTGTGGATAATCTGTCTTTTCTCTCTGGTAGTTTTAAAGATTTTTCTCTTTATTTTTTTTGTGTTCTACAATTTGACTATAATATGTTTAGATATAGATTTATTTATATTTTTTTTTAAGTTGGCACTTGTACTTCTTAAGTCTTCCCCAATCCATGAAAATTCTCAGCCGTTATCTCCTTGAATATTGCCTTTCTCCCATTTTCTGTATTTTTCTTCTGGAAGTCCTCTTAGGTAAAGGTTGAATCTTTCATTCTATCCTCCATGTCTTTTACCCTCTGTCATATTTTTCATCTCTCTTTGTTCTTAATACTGGGTAATTTTCTCAAATCTATTCTCCAGTTTAATAATTCTCAGGATTCTGATCTTGCCAGTGATTATGTCCACTGACTCCCCCTCATAGTGAAATGAGATAGTTCCCTTTACCCCTTCGCAGGACTCGTGAAGGTGTTGGCTCATTTACTCAGCCTGCAGCTCTCAACCCCTTGTGGGAGGGGGGAGCACACAGGTCAGCAAGTGCAGAGGCCAAGATGAGCACTTCTGGGTAACTGGCCTGAGCAGAGCTCTGTGCAGGCCTGCAGCAGCGTCTAGGGGTTGCCCATGACCCCTGTAGCCCCAGAGGGCATGTATTACAGTGTGCTCTTTTAGCTTTGCCATCCATAGACAGCTTAAGTGTTAAACAGTTCAGTGGAGGGTCAGTGTGTCAGCCTCTTACACCTGCACCTGGGCACTTGTCCAGTGTCCAGGAAGAATCAGGCTGCATGAATTAATTGACGAGTGGTGAATGTGGAAGATTTTATTGAGCAGTGGAAGTGACTCTCAGTGGGATGGGGAGCTGAAAAGGGGATGGAGTGGGGAGGTGGTCTTCCCCTGGAGCTCAGCCATTCCTGGACAAACTCCTCTCTGAGGTCCTGCCATCAAGCCATTCCTCTGAAGTCAGATTGCTTCTCTCTGATATCCAGCTACTTCTCTTCTCTTCTTCTCTGCTACTCTGCCACTTTGCCGGTGGGGCCTAGGGTTTTTACAGGTACAGGATTGGGGGGGGGCAAGGTGAGCCAGGGTGGTTTTGGAAAAGGCAACATTCAGACAAGAAAACAGGAATGCATGTTCTCACTTTGGGCCATGGGTCCAGGCTTGAGGGTGTGGCCCTCACTGGGGACTGCCCTCTTCTACCCAGTGTTTCCCTGCCCTCTGTTGATATCAATAGTAGGTAATTTACTCTTGTATTTTTTATTGTGATATCCCTTTTCATGGGGCTTTAAAAAAATCTGTGAAAATCTCTTGTGGTCTCTGTTATGGGAGCATCCTTCCAAAGCAGTTTTACCTTTGCTTCTTCCAAAAAACCTCAGAGTTAATGTTCCCAGGCCATTCAGGTAGAATAAATTAAAACCGAAACCCTATTTGAGTTCCAGGCCTGTGCTTTAATTCTCAGAGGAATTCTTTTCTTCCACCTGAAGCTTAGACAGAGACAGATAAGATTCCTTGTTGTTCCCCTGTGCCGAGATGCACAGAATCTGAGCTTTATGATAGGCCATGGCCTAAGACATCTTCTATCTCTGTGCATGTTAAAAATTGAGACTCCCTTACCAGGGCAACCAAAACTTTCACAAGATTACCACTCTGGTTTTCAGTTTTCTCCTCATTTTTGGCTTTTGGGAGTTTTCCCTTATTTATTGGGGGCTCAGTTATTCAATTAAAAGAAATTTTGTATATCTTACCTTGTGCTAATAGAAGTTTATATCAAAAAGTAATTAGTTGACTATATTGCTGCACATGGCTGGTGTGCTTTCTTAACTTAGCAATACATTTCAAATATCTTCTCATGTTGATATTCTTCAACATGATTGTTATAGATTGAATTTCCTAGAGAGCAGACTCCAAGTCAGACAAAAAGTTTACTGGGGAGTACTCTTGGAATCAACACTTGTGGGGAGAAGGAAAGGAAGCAAAATTGGACAAAGAGGTTGAGCTATGATGCAGTCATACCAAGGCCTTAGCAGACCACATGGGGAGCTCTGAATCTGGAATAAACTTCCAGAATTGTTTCCATTTGGAGCATGGAGGCTGAGACTATACTCCTGCACCGACTGGCCATTGAATGCAAACTGCACCCGGGAAGGAGCATAACCTTAGGTTAGGTCACTCTCTTCAGCCAAAGGCAGTTGCCAGAGAAGAATGACAGCAGAGAGCTGTCTGCCAGCAGCCCTCTCAGTATCTGGGAGAATAAGCCCTTTGTCTTGAAGCAGAATATGGATGACACAGAATAGTGTCCACAACAATGATTTTAAATGGTTTGAAGTCTCATATATATATATATATATATGAACTCTGAATATCCAATAATGATTATTTCTGTTTTTTCTATATGAATAATATATGAATAAGACTGATATGAGCATTATTGTACATTCTCTTTGTCCGCATCTTGTATTTTATTCCTCAGGTTAAAGTCCTAGAAGTGAAATTGCTCTATATGCACATTTCTAAATATGTTGATAAATTTAACCAAATTGCCTGTCAAACGGCTCATATTAGTAAGCATTTCTCTACACCCTAAGAAACCCTGAATAACATCATCCTTTTTAATGATTTACAGTTTAATAAGGAAAAATAACATTATATCATTTTACAAATTATATTCTTTGACATACTTAGTGAGGTTGAACAATTTATCATACATTTATTGGCTATTTATGCTCTTGTTTTGAGGTCTATTTATTCTTGTCTTTTGCTAATTTTTCTATTAGAGTATTTAATTTTTTCTTACTGATTTGTCAAACCTTCTTATATATTAAGAATAGTAAAGTTAACTATCTGTAACATATTTTACAAACATTTCTCACAGGATTTTTTGTCTTTCAATTGTGTTTAGTATTTTTAATAGGAAGTTTTTATGTTTCATAGCATATTCTTAGGTTATTCACTTATTTTTATTCTGGTGGTATTAAGATTTCATCTTTTACTTTTAACTGTATCCAACTGGAATTTATTTTGGAACAATTAATTTTTGCCTTTTTAACTCTAGAACTGAACATTATAAAATATGTTTAAAACATTCACTGTCACACTCTGCTTTCTCCCATTTAATTTTACTATGAAATCATCCACAAATTTTGCTGCTAGAAGAGCAGTTGATGATTTGTAATATATTATAAAGCAATGGAATTTGAGTGCAATGCATTTTTAGTCAATTCCCCTGACAAGATAATTTTTAAATGTTTCTATTTGACTTTAAAATACATTTCACATATGTACGTTTCACACATACATGAATAGGTCTTACACTAAATTTATACCAGTCCAAATTTCCGAAGCCTCATTATGAACATCCAACTTGAGAGGTGATGGGAAGCAACCAGTTTTCCTTATCCTGCTAATCCGTTTAAATGCCTTTTTGTTTCTTACTTACATGCAGAAAACGACTGTATCACCTGTGAAAGGTAAATAAATATCGGTACCCCCAAATCACTAAGCCAAAGGGAAAAGTCAAGCTGGGAACTGTGTCAGGCAAATATGCCTCCCATTCTATTCCTAAATAAGATAGCTACAAAGATAAAAAAGCTACATACCTCCCTCACAATTTGCCCATGAGGAAATTCCTTGTGAACAAAGGATAGACAGAACTCAAAGTTATCCCTCTGCTCATGTGAGACAAATGCATACCTGACTGTTTCCTTTGCCCTATTGTTTCACTAAGCCAGACTAAGGCATAAGTGACTATTCCTTAAATTGTGCATTCAGTGAAAAGCTAATCAGAAACTCAAAAAAAAAAAAATGCCACCATTTGTCTCTTATCTACCTGTGACCTGGAAGCCCCCTCCCTGCTTTGAGTTGTCCTGCCTTTCCGGACAAAACCAATGTACATCTTACATGTATTGATTGATGTTTCATGTCTCCCTACAATGTATAAAACCAAGCTGTGCCCCGACCACCTTGCGCACATGTTGTCAGGACCTCCTGAGGCTGTGTCAGGGGCACGTCCTTAACCTTGGCAAAATAAACTTTCTAAATTCGTTGAGACTTGTCTCAGATACTTTTTGGTTTACACATATTTCAACCTAAGCAGTGCTTTTACCTAAATACATTGAATATTCTCACACTCAGGAAGGGGAATTGAATGGATGAGTAGTGTGTGAAAGGTAATTTTTTTTCTTTGAGATGGAGTTTCACCCTTGTCACCCAGGCTGGAGTGCAATGGCATGATCTCGGCTCACTGCAACCTCCACCTCCTGGGTTCAAGCAATTCTTCTGCCTCAGCCTCCTGAGTAGCTGGGATTACAGGTGCCCACCACCATGCCTGGCTTATGTTTGTATTTTTAGTAGAGATGGGGTTTCGCCATGTTGGCCTGGCTGGTCTTGAACTCCTGGCCTCAGGTGATCCACCTGCCTCGGCCTCCCAAAATGCTGGAATTGGCGCCACCACACCCGGTAGAAAGATAATTATTTCTGTTTAAAGCATTTTCCATGTGCATAACGCATAGTACAGGGAAAGGCAAGGCCAAAGGTGACATGGAATCTTTATGCCAATAAGAAAAGCCCCACCCTATTGAAGAAAAGGTTAAAAAAACAAAAAAAAAGGCATCCGTCGTAAACAAATTACAACCTCCACCACTACCCCAGGTAGATAAATTAGGAAAAGGCCCTCAACATTGCTATGTTGACTTTTGGCTTCAACTTCCTGCCTCTTTCTCAAATGCCTTTGGGCCTATACAACCTTAGGCAGTACCTTCTCTCATCCTCCTTTTTGTTGTCCTCTTCAATTCTTGCTGTACTACAGGCTTTAACGGTCAGTTAAGGAATCCAAATAAAGTCTGTAATTTAGTTAATAATATTATACCAATGTTAACTTCTCAGTTCTGATCATTGTACTATAGTTATGCAAGACATTAACATGAGGGGAAGCTGAGTGAAAGAAATACGAAAACTCTGTATGATTTTTGCCACTTCTCGTGGGTCAAAAATTATTTTTTATAAAAAGGTTGTTTAAAAAAGTCAGTAGAGAGGGCAGAGTGAGATGGCAGTGTAGGACTCTCCATTAATCATCCCCCCACAAAAACATCAATTTGAACACATGAAAAAATCTTTACAAGAGCTAAGGAAACAAGGTGCAAGATCACAACACCTAATTTTAGCATAATAAGACACACTGAAGAGGATGGAAAGGGCAATTTTACATTACTCACTTCACCCCTCCCCCAACCCCAGGCTGCATGGCTATGAGTAAGTTTAACCAGGGAGGTGAAAGAGCTATACAATGAATAATATAAAACACCAATGAAAGAAATTAAAGAGACAAATAAATGGAGAGATACCCTGTGTTCATGGATTGGAAGGATTAATATTGTTAAAGTGGCCATACTACTGAAAACAATCTACAGATTCAATGCAATCCTTATCGAAATACCAATGACAGTCTCCACAGAAATAAGAGAAACTGTACTAAAATATGTATGGAACCAAAAAATACCTGGAATAGCCAAAACAATCTTAAGCAAAAAGAACAAAGCTGTAGGCATCACAATACCTGATTTCAAAGTATGTTACAAAGCTCTAGCAACCAAAACAGCATGCTACTGACATAAAAACAGACAAATACACCTACAAACTAAAAATAAAATCCTAAGCCCCCCCACTCTCTGAACAGACCAACTATTGGCCAAAGGGATCCCAGAAAAACCTTAAAAACTGAATTATTGCTTATAACAGGAAGGAAGGTTAGATGTGCCTTGTTATACTCCCTCCTTTTTGGAGATTATGCACAACTGACCAACATTAATGTTAAAATAGAGATCATAAGACTAACAAAACAGACTTTGTGACAATAAGATAACAAATTATAAACAGGACCTAACTCCTGATCCAGTGTATTGGTTAACAGATATATCTATCTTACCTTTGTGAAAGGAAAATAAATCTTGGGGCCCCAAAATCACTAAGATAAAGGAAAAAGTCAAGCTGGGAACTACTTAGGGCAAACCTGCCTCCCATTCTATTCAAAGTCATTCCTCTGCTCAAGGAGATGAATGCATATCTGATTGTCTAAATTGACTGACACCTATCTCAGGTTTTGGGGGTCCACAGGTGCCAAGAACACACAAATGGATAGATTCAAGTGTCTTGAATCAATGGTGCTGGAAAAAACTGGGTATCCATATGCAGAATAATGAAACTAGACCCTTATCTCTCATCATATATGAAATTAAACTCAAAATGGATTAAAGACTTAAATGTAAGACCCCAAACTATGAAATTACTGGTAGAAAACACAGAAAAACACTTCATGATGTTGGTCTAGGCAAGGATTTTTTTTGGCTAAAACCTCAAAAGCACATACAATAAAAGCAAAACTAGACAAATGGATTACATCTCACAAATAAGTTTCTGCATAGCAAAAGAAACAATTAACAGAGTGAAAAGACAGCCTACGGAATGGAAGAAAATATTTGCAAACTATATATCTGACAAGGGGTTAATATCCAAGATATATTAGAAACTCAAACAACTCGATAACAACAACAAAAAACCAATTGAAAAATGGGTGCATTACCTGAATAGACATTTCTCAAAAGAAGAAATACAAATGGACAACAGGCATGTGAAAAAATGCTCAATATCGCTAATAATCGGGGAAATGCAAATCAAATCCACAATGAGATATCACCTCACTCCAGTTAAAATGGCCACTATCAAAAAGAGAAAAAGATAATAAGTACTGGCAAGTATGTGGAGTACTTATACACTGTGATGGGAATGTAAATTGGTATAACAATTATGAAAAACAGTATAGATGTTCCTCAAAAAAATAAAAATAGAACTACCATATGATCCAGCAATCCCACTATTGGGCATATATCCAGAAGAATTGAAACCAATGTGTTAAAGCGATATCTGCACTTCCATGTTTATTGCAGCGTGATTCACAATAGCCAAGATATGAAATCAGACTAGGTATCCATCAGTAGATGAATGGATAAAGTATAGTATACATACAATGGAATATTATTCAGCCTTAAAACAGAATGGACTCCTATCATTTGTGGCAACATATGATATGTGACCTGGAGGTCATTATGTTAAGTGAAACAAGCCAAGCACAGAAAGACAGATATTGTTTGTTCTCACTCATATGTGGGAGCTAAAAAACAAACAAGCAAACAGAAAAAGTGGGACTCATGAAGATAGAGAGTAGATTGGTGGTTACTGGAGTAGATTGGTGGTTACTGGAGGCTGTGAAGGGTAGAGGTGAGGGGAGGATGAAGAGAGGTCGATTCATTGGTACAGATATACACTTAGAAGAAATAAGACCTGGTGTTCGATAGATCAGTATGGTGACTATAATTAACATGAATTGATTGTACATTTCAAAATATCTGGGAGAGAAAAATTTAAATATTCATAGCACAAAGAAAAGATAAATATTTAAGGTACTAGATATCCCAATTACCCTAACTTGATTATATGAATATATTAAATTATCACATGTACTCTGAAAATATGTACAGCTATTATGTATAAAACAATTTTTTAAAGAAAAAAATTAATGTAAAAATAAATTTAGAAAAGAAAATGTGGTATACATACACAATGGGATGTTACTTAGCCATAAAAAGAATGAAATCTTGCCATTTGTGACAACATGTATGAGCCTGGAGGACATTATGTTAAATGAAATAAGCCAGACACAGAAAGACAAATACCACGTGATCTCACTCATATGTGAAATCTAAAAAAGTTGATCACATAGCAGTAGAGAGTAGAATGGTGGTTACCATAAGCTGGGGTCATTAGCAGTGAGGATGGGGGATGGAGAGATGTTGATTAAAGGATACACAATCATAGAAGAGGAATAAATTTTAAGAGAAACACAGCAAGGTGACTGTAGTTAATGGTGACATATTCTTAAAAAATGTAAAGAGAGTGAATGTTATGTACTCTCACCACAAAAATAGCTAAGTGAGGTAATGCATTTATTAATTAGCTAGATTTAACCATCCCATGATGTATATGTACTTAAAAACATCATGTTGTACACAATAAAAACATAAAATGTTATCTGTCAATTTTTTCTTTTATTTTTATTCCTTTTATTCTTTTTCTTTTTTTCTTTGTTTCTTATCTGTCAAATTAAAATAATTTTTTTTAAAGTCAGTCCAGGGGAAAATCAGCTACGGGGATTTTGATCCTAGCCCCACAGCTCTGTCTTCCTTTGCAGCTCTGATCTTTCTTTATTTTTTGTCGTCCACACCTGTGGTGTGCTTCCAATTTTGCTGGATATATTGCACAAAGCAGGGAATCTGTTTGTAGATTACAGCTGGTTTTCTTTCCCAAATACAACCTGTTCAACATAAAGACATAAACAATAAGCTCAATCTCAATTTCAATAAAGTTGATTAATCAACTTCTTTGCTAGACACTGTGGGGGTGGTATACATAACTATACAGTAAAAAATTTTACAATTAAGTTTAGAAGACATGAGTAGCACACATAATACAAAAGAAAACATGTAAGTGACAATATGTAAGTCAGTTAAATTGTGTACTTCAGGACGTTAGTGAAAATGGGGGGATCAGAACTTGCAAAAATCCTCCCCTCCATAAAGCAACAAGAACATTAAGTGAAAACTCTAAGAATTAACTTTTCCAGAACCTGGAAATGTAACCAAAAGCTTACAACAATCAAGGATACATTTATTCGACAGAAATAACTGAATCTGAGTAAAAACAGCAAAATCTGTGGCATTTCAACCTACCCTATTCCCATCCTAATCCCCTTCCCAGTTCCACAATAGCTTTGAAAATCAATAGACTTCAATCAGAGTAAAAACAAGAAGCTGGGGAAACAGTAGAGGGAGCAAAATGCAGTTAGAGCTTCTTCAGAGTTTCATGCCCAGAATTACTCTGCTACCTAAACAAGAAAAACACTCAACAAGAAAAGAAAACTATCAACCAATATCTCTTGCAAATATAGATTCAAAAATCCTCAACAAAATGCTAGTGAATGAAATCCAGCAACATAAAAAAGGATCATACACCATTACCAAGTAGGATTTATCCAAGGAATGGAAGGTTGGTTCAACATATAAATATCAATCAATATAATATACTATATTAATAGAATAAAGGACAATTACTTCATGATCATCTCAATAGATACAGAAAAAGCATTTGACAAAATTAAACATCCTTTGTGACAAATATGCTCAAAAAATTAAAAATAGAAGGGTATTTTCTTACTCTCTATATTAGGCCATTCTTGCATTGCTATAAAGAATTAACTGAGGCTGGGCGCAGTGGCCCACGCCTGTAATCCCAGCACTTTGGCAGGCCGAGGTGGGTGGATCGCCCGAGGTCAGGAGTTCGAGACTAGCCTGGCCAACATGGTGAAACCCCGTTTCTACTAAAAATACAAAAATTAGCTGGGCGTGGGGATACACACCTGTAGTCCCAGCTACTTGGGAGGCTGAGGTAGGAGAATCGCTTGAACCCGGGAGACGGAGGTTGCAGTGAGTTGAGATAGCACCACGGCACTCCAGACTGGGTGACAGAGCAAGACTCCGTCTCAAAAAACAAAACAACAACAAACAAAAAAAACGGAGACTGGGTACTTTAATAAAGAAAAATGTTTAATTGGCTCACAGTTCTGCAGACTGTACAGGAAGCATAGCAACATCTGCTTCTGGGGAAGCCTCTGGAAGCTTACAATCATGGAGGAAGGCCAAGAGGGAGCTTGCATGTTACATGGTGAAGGCAGGAGCAAGAGAGCCAGTGGGGAGGTACTACACATTTTTAAATGACCTGATCTCATGAAAACTCACTCTCTACCATGAGGACAGTACCAGGGAGAGTAGTGCTAAGCCATTCATGAGAAATCTGCCACCATGAGCCAATCACTCCCCACCAGGCCCCACCTCCAACATCATGGAATATATTTCAATGAGATTTAGGCAGGGATACACATCCACACTATATCAGCTCCCTACCCTTTGCTCATTACCACTGTTCTTTTTATTGTCTCTATGTTTTGCCTTTTTCCAAATGTCATATAATTGAAATTATACAGTATATAGCCCTTATGAGAGTAATATAGTGTGTCCCTGCCCAAATCTCATATTGAAATATAATCCCCGGTGTTGGAGGTGGGGCCTGGTGTGAAGTGATTGAACCGTGGGCACGGATTTCTCATGAATGGTTTAGCGCGATCCCCCTTGGTACTGACTGGCTTCTTTCTTTGTCCATTTTTAATTAAGTTGTTACTTTATTATTCAGTTGTAATGCTTCTTTATATATTCTGGATATTAGTCCCATATTAGATATATAGTTCGAAAATATTAATATTTTCTCCTATTCCATGCATTGTCGTTTTACTTTCTTGATAATGTCCTTTAAAGTGCAAATATTTTTAATTTTAACAAAGTCCAATTTATCTACTTTTTATTTGGTTGCTTGTGCTTTTTGTGTCATGGCTAAGAAACAGTTGCCTAGCCCAGGTCGTGAAAATTCATACCAAATCATTGCCTAATCTAAGATCAAAAAGTTTTATACCTATGTTTTCTTCTAAGAGTTGTAGTTTTAGCTCTTACATTTAGGTATTTGATCTATCTTTAAATAATTTTTATATATGAGATGAGGTCAGGATCATGTGTATGTACAGTTGTCCTAGCACCATTTGTTAAAAAAAAGATTGATGCCCAACATTGAAGAGTCTTAGCACCCTTATTGAAAATCAATTGGCCATAAATGTATGGCTTTATTTTTGGACTACTAATTCTATCCCATTAATCTATATTACTATCCTTATGCCAATGCCACATGCTTTTTTATTACTGTACCTTTGTAGAAAGTTTGAAAACTGGGATGTGTGATTTCTCCAACTTCGTTCCTCTTCGTTCATCTTTTTCATGATTGTTTGGACATTTCCAGGTCACTTGCATTTCCATATGAATTTTAGAATCAGCTTGCCGATTTTAAAAAATGAAACCAGTTTGGATTTTAATAGAGCTTGTGTTGAATTTGTAGATTAATTTGTAGTATTTCTACCTTACCAATATTAAATCTTCCAATTCATGACCATGAAATGTCTTCTCATTTATTTATGTTTTCTTTAATTCCTTTAAACAGTATTTTGTGGTTTTCCATGTACAAGTCATACTGTTCTTTAAAAAAAATTATTTCTAACTTTTTTATTTTTTAATGCTATTATAAGTAGAATTGTTTTCTTAATTCATTTTCAGATTGTTCATTGCTACTGTATAGAAATACAAATTATTTTTGTATGTTGATCCTGTTTACTACAATTTTGCTGAACTTGTTTATTGACTCTAAGAGCTTTTTTTGTTTTGTTTTGTTTTGTTTTGAGATGGAGTCTTGCACTGTTGCCCAGGCTGGAGTGCGATGGCATGGTCTCAGCTCACTGCAACCTCTACCTCCCAGGTTCAAGCAATTCTCCTGTCTCAGCCTCCCAAGTAGCTGGGATTACAGGTGTGCACCACCATATCTGGCTAATTATTATTATTTCGTATTTTTAGTAGAGATGGGGGTTTCACCATGTTGGCCAGCCTAGTCTCGAACTCCTGACCTCAAGTGACCTGCCCCCCTCAGCCTCTCAAAGTGCTGGGATTACAGGTGTGTGCCACTGTGCCCAGTCTCTAGCTCTAAGAGTTTTTGAAGCATTCTTTGTGGTTTTCGTTTTCTTTTATTTTTGAGACAGGGTCTCACTCTGTTGCCCAGGCACAATCTTGGCTCACTGCAACATCTACCTCCTGGGTTCAAGCAATTCTCATGTCTCAACTTCCTGAGTAGCTGGGATTACAGGCTCGGTCACCATGCCAGGCTAATTTTCATATTTTTAGTAGAGAGAGGGTTTCTCCATGTTGCCCAGGCTGGTCTAGAACTCCTGGCCTCAAGTGATCTGCCTGCCTTGGCCTCCCAAAGTGCTAGGATTACAGGCATGAACCACCATGCCTGGCCTCTGTGTGTTTTTCTTTTTCTTTTTTTTAAATTTATTTGTTAATATTTTTCTATACACAAAATTATATTATGTGAAAATAGAGTTAGTCTTCCTTTCCAATCTAGATGGTTTTTATTTCTTTTCCTTGCCTAATTGCTCTGACTAGTGTCTCTAGTAAAATTTTGAATAGAACTTGTAAAAATGGATAAATAAATATTGGAGTATAACTCATTAAAGTATAAAATTGTGTTCATACTCATATAAATAAATAATTAAATAAATAAACAAGAAGAGACAAGTCTCCTGTGCAAAAGAATTCCAAATAATTTATGTAGATAATCTACTCTCAAAAAGGTGAAGCTTAGCTCCTCACTCCTTAAGTACGGGCTGTGCATAGAGGCTTCCTTCAGAGTACGTTACAGAAAAGGAGAGACAAAGAGTGACTTCGCAGTGGAGAAGCTTGACGAACACTACTTCAGCCAGATGATACAAATCAACATCGACAGTGATGAGCCATGCTCACAGTAAGTACCCTCACCCCTGTCTAACAATGAGAAATATGATAAATCCCAATAGCAGGACATCCTGGAAAACACGTGCCCAGTACTCATCCAAATTGTCAAGGACAATATGAGAAACTGTCATGCCAAAAGGAGCTTAGGGAGACATGATGGCTAAATGCAATGTGTTATCCTCAGTGGCATCTTGGAACAGAATAAAGACATTAGGTAAAAGCTGAAGTATGTTTTTTGAGTTGGGGTCTCATTCTATCACCCAGGTTGGAGTGCAGTGGCGTGATCACAGCCCACTACAGCCTTGAACTTCTGGGCTCAAGGGATCCTCCCATCTCAGCCTTCTGAGTATCTAGGACTACAGGTGTGAGTCACCATGTCCGGCTAATTTTTTTAAAAATCTTTTTGTTGTAGAGATGGGCTCTCGCTATAATGCCCAGGCTTGTCTTGAATTCTTGTCCTCTCTCCAAATGAGATACCACTTCACACCTAATAGGCTGGCTATAATAAAAAAGATGGAAAATAATCAATGATGGCAAGGATGTGGAGAAATTGGAGGCTTCATATTTTGCTAGTGTAGTAAAGTAAAACGTAAAATGGTGCTTTGGAAAATAGTCTAGAGGTTCCTCAAAAGTTTAAACATATATTTTCTATAGATCCAGCAATTAGTCTTAGGTATGTACAAAAAAGAGTTGAAAACATATGTCCACACAAAAAAGTGTACATGAATATTCATAGAATTATTATTCATAACAACCAACATGGGGAAAAACACAATTGTCCATCAGTTGATGAATGGACAAACAAAACATGGCAGATTCTTACAGTGGACTATTACAGAGTCACACAAAGGATGGAAGTACTGACACATGCTGCAACATAAATGAATCTCAAAAACATTATGCTAAGTAAAAGAAGCCGGAGGCCAGTTGTGGTGGCTAACAACTGTAATCCCAAAACTTTGGGAGTCTGACTGGGGGAACATCACTTGAGGCCAGAAACTTGAGACCAGCCTGGGCAATATAGCAAGACTCCATCTCTACAAAAAAATAAAAATTAAAAAGTAGCTGGGTGTGGTGGCACACATCTGTAGTCATAGCTACATGGAAGGCTGAGGCAGGAGAATGCCTTGAACCCAGGAATTTGAGGTTAGTGCAAGTTACAATCATACCACTGCATTCTATCCTGGGTGACAGATTGAGACTTTGCCGCTAAAAAAGTAAAAATAAAAATAAAAAATTTTAAGGGCTGGGTTCAGTGGCTCATGCTTGTAATACCAGCACTTTGGGAGGCCAAAGTGGAAGGATTGCTTGAGTCCAGGAGTTCAAGACCATTCTGGGGAACATAGTGAGATCCCATCTCTATAAAGAAAAAATAAATTATCAAAAAATTTTAAAAAGAAGCCAGACACAAAAATAAATAAGTAAAAATAAATAAACAAAAAAAGAAAAAAATGAGAAAAAAGCAAGAAAATAGAAAAAAAGAAGTCAGACACAAAGGCCATATATTGTATGATTCTCATTGTATGAAATGCTCAGAATAAGCAAATCCACAGTGACAGAAAGCGGATTAATGGTTGCCTAGGTCTGGGAAGAGGAGAGAAGTGAAGTGTTACAGACTAAATATTTGTGTCCCCTACAGAATTCAGAAGTTTAAACCCTAATTCCAATGTGATGGCAATAAGAAGTGGGTCCTTTGGGAAGTAATTTGATTATGAGGGTAGAGCCCTCACAAATGGGATTAATGTTCCTGTAAGGAGAGGCCACAGAACTAGTTAGCTTCCTTTCCTACCTTGTGAGGATACATGTGAGGAAGTCAGCAGTCTGCAGCCTGGAAGAGAGCCTTTGCCAGAATGTGACCATGCTGGCACTCTGATCTCAGACTTCCAGCCTCCAGAACTGTGAGAAATAAATTCCTGTTTTTTATAAGCCACCACTCTGTGGTACTTTGTTATAGTAGCTCAAACTGACTAAGACGTGGAGTGACTGCTCATGAGCATGGGGGTTGTTTTTGGGGTGATTAAAAGGTTCTATACATAGAAAAGGTGACACGGCAGGGCGCAGTGACTCGGGAGGCGGAGGCAGGAGAATCACTGAATCTGGGAAGCAAAGGTCAAAGTGAGCCAAGATTGCGCCACCGCACTGCAGTCTGGGCCACAGAGCAAGACTCCATCAAAAAAAAAAAAAAAAAAAAAAAAAAAAAAAGAAGACGAAGAAGAAGAAGAAAAAAAGAAAAGAAAAGAAGAAGAATAGTTGATGGTCTGTGGTGTAAGACCTAAAATTAAGGTTCAATATTCTGTGCTGCTTTGACGTCTGAAATGGGAGGGAGGCTGTGGCTCTAACGGTTCAACTGCAAGCATCCTTAGGCAAAACTGCTGCAGCAGATTTCAGGTCCCTACCAGTATGTGGAATTATTCAAACAAGCCAATCACATCCTTTCATGGAAACCAAGGGTCACTTTGCCCTCTGGATACTACAAAACCTACCTTCCACCTCACCCACTTGATCTCTCACTCTGTTCCTGAGTATAACATCTGTGTGGGCCTGTATAGCACGCTGTGTCATTCTATGGGCTTTGAGTATCTGTGATTAATAAACTGCTATCAATCTCATCTGCCCGTGACAGGTGTCATGTGTTTGGCCATCCCCATAACCCTAGGATGGGACTCTCTCCCTCACCAGTGGGTGAAGAGCAGGCAATCAAAACATGGTTGCACATCTTTGTGAATATACTAACAACTACTAAATTGTATACTCTAAAAAGGTGAATTGTATGTTATGTGTATAACTCAATAAAAAATCTTTCTTTTCTTTTCTTTTTTTGAGACAGTCATGCTCTGTCGACCAGGCTGGAGTGCAGTGGCAGGATCTTGGCTCACTGCAACCTCTTGTCTCCCAAGTTCAAGCAATTCTTGTGCCTCAGCCTCCCTAGTAGCTGGGATTACAGGCATGCACCACCACGCACTGCTAATTTTGGTATTTTATGTAGAGACAGAGTTTCGTCATGTTGGCCAGGCTGGTCTCGAATTCTTGGCCTCAAGTAATCTGCCCACTTCGGCCTCCCAAAATGCTGGGATTACAGGTGTGAGCCAGCGTACCCAGCCTGCCATGTTCATTTCTAATTCTGGGCCTTCATTTACCTGGAATTCTCAAATCTTAGCCATCCTTCAAAGCCAAATCAAGACCTAGCTATACGAAGCTTTCCTTGATCTCTTATTGCTCTGAACACCAACAGAATTTGTCATCTGTAAGACACAATTTTTTCATCTTGTTTTTTAAAACTGATTTTTTATTGGGCCAGGAACGGTGGCTCACGCCTGTAATCCCAGCACTTTGAGAGGCCGAGGCGGGCAGATCACTTGAGGCCAGGAGTTCCAGACCAGCCTGGCCAACATGGTGAAACGCCATCTCTACTAAAAACACAAAAATTAGCAAGGTGTGGTAGCGCATGTCTGTAATCACAGCTACTCAGGAGGCTGAGGCACGAGAATTGCTCGAACTTGGGAGGTGGAAGTTGCAGTGAGCCAAGATCGCACCACTGCACTCCAGCCTGGGTGGCAGAGTCAGACTCTGTCTCAAAAAAAAAAAAAAGAAAAAATTAGCTAGATGTTGTGGCTGGTGCCTGTAATCCCAGCTACCAGGAAGGCTGAGGCAGGAGAATTGCTTGAACCCAGGAGGTGGAAGTTGCAGTGAGCCGAGGTCGGGCCACTTCACTCCAGCCTAGGCAACAGAGTGAGACCTTGCCTAAAAAAAAAAAGAAAAGAAAAGAAATGGACACGGCAGATTTGATGCACAGTATGGAAACTGATCTGACTAAATTGCATGATTGCTTTAGGGGTTATCAGAGAATAAGACTGGCTAGGTAGGTGGAGGAAAAATTAAGGCAGAGCTTGAAAGACAGCAGAGAAGTTTGGTCTTCATCCTGTAAATCCAGATTTTTATCAGAGAATTGACATGATACAGATACAAGAGAGGCAGTATATAACCTAGTAATTAAAAAGCATAAGTTCTAGAGTAAGACAGACCTAGAACTCAATTGTGGCTCAGACTATTTTCATCATGACTACTGTACCTTTACTATTTCACAGGTTTGAAGCTATTATCTTTGAATCCTGGTATGGCAAGGCATCACTGTC